>NC_057803.1:379488112-379674126 GCF_018294505.1 Triticum aestivum | reverse complement strand
TGCATCCCTGAGCTCCGCCCTGACCCCGTGAAGCTACACACGCGACGCACGCGACCAGAGGAGGCCGCAGTCGACCGGAGCATCGTCGTCTTCACCTCCGGTGCCCGGAGATCGACTCCACCGATTCGGCGCGTCCAGAGCTTCCCCGACTTCGTCGTCTCCTCCGCTAGCCCCTCCGTGAGCTCTCCTACGTTTCCCCTCTCTCCCCGTTGGTCTCTCGTGTAGTAGCCATGCTAGCCACCGTACCGAGCGCCGCCGTCCGCCATGGACGCCGGGCATGGCACTGACGTGCTGTCGCGGCCAGTCCGACGAGCCTAGCGTGCTCCTAGCTGCCCCAGGAGTCCGCATAGCCCCCTCAGCCAGCCCCCTAGCGCTCCGTAACCTCGCTCCGCCCAAACCCGAGCTCCGGCAGCCGCCGCGGCCTCCACTCCGGCGAGCCCCGGCGTCCCCGCAGCCTCCCACCTACCCCATCAGATGCGGGAGAGCCCGGGCTACGCCCCGGTGCCCTCAGCGCGCGAATCCGATGCCCCTAGCGCAAGTACGGCGTGCTCCGCCATGCTCTGTGGTCACCGCCGGCCAAACTCCGGCGGGCCGATGTGGCCACTTAATTAGGGGCTAATCACCCTATGAGCCACTGCCATGTGGGCCCCTGCGCCTAATTAGGATTAGTATTTTTCTGTTTAGTTTAACTAACCACATGGGCCCCACCCGTCAGCTTTGACCACGCTGACATGGACGTTGACCGACCCCACACGTCAGTATTGACCTGTTGACGTGTCTGTTGACCTGACCCCACCTGTCAGTGAGCTAACAGCCCTGTGTCACTGACGTGTGGCCCCCACACGTCAGGTTTGACCTGGAGGCGCCCAGTTGACCTGCTGACGTCATGATGACGTCAGGCTGGCGCATTAATTCAATTACTGGATTTTTTATAATTCAGGAAATTCCAGAAAATGCCTAAAACTTCAATAAATCATAGAAAATTAACCGTAACTCCAAATTAAATAATTTATATATGAAAAATTATCAGAAAAAATCAAGGAATCCATCTGTACCATTTTCATGCATGTTAGAACAACTTATAGATGCTGTTTAGCACAAATCATATAAAGGGCATTTAAATAATCACATATGGAGTTTGAATTTGAATCTTGTATTCAAACCAACTTCATTTAATCTGTTGCTAGTTGCATTAGCCCAAAACACATTCATTTTGCCATGTCATGATCATGCATCATATTGTGCATTGCATTGATTGTGTTTTTCTGTGTTGCCGGTATTTGTCCCCTCTCGATAGACGCGATACCGATGATGTGTTCGTTGACACTGATGAAGACTCAATGTTATCTTCAGAAGTGCCAGGCAAGCAAAACCCCCTTCTTCATTCCGATACAATCCCACTCTCTCGCTCCTGCTCTCTTTTACTGCATTAGGACAACAACGATTCAACTATTACTTGCTGCGGTAGCTGAACCCCTTTATCCTTTGCATGACCTGTCATTGCCACAGTAAATAGATGAAACCCACTAGCATGAGTAGGAGTTGTTTGAGCCCTGATGTGCCTACTCATTTATGTTTGTTGTCATGCCTGCTACTGCTTAGAGTTGAGTCAGGTCTGATTCATCGGGGATGAATCAGAGGCGTGTGAACATGTCCTACTGTGTGTGAGCTAAGTGTGTGAACACAATTTGGTAAAGGTAGCGGTGAGAGGCCATGTAGGAGTACATGGTGGGTTGTCTCATTGCAGCCGTCCTCAGGAACTGAGTTCTGTGTTTGTGATCCATGATTCAGCTACTACCACGCATTGGGCCCGAAACCAATGGACCCTCTCGGCTTCTTAATCACCCTTGTCCTCTGTCCAGGAGTTGCAAGTAGTTTCTGGTGTTTGTAGTATGCTGGAGGCCGTGCACAGTGCTGACCGTAGGGGTGGGCTGTGATGCGGTAGGCACGTGGCCGGGTAAACCGGGCGCCCGTTTGGTGTCACGGAACCCTGTACACATCGTTTGGGGCTGTGAGCGAAACTCCGGCCGGATCTCCTCATGGATGGAACCCGAATAGGCGATAAACCTGGACTAGAGACTTGAGTGTTTAGGTAGGCCGTGGCCGACACCCACGTTGGGCTTCCGCTTGAAGGTTGCCGAGTACATGTCGTGTAAACGGCGGTAAGTGGTGAGAGCGTGTGTGAAGAAGTACACCCCTGCAGGGTTAACATCATCTATTCGAATAGCCATGTCCGCGGAGAAGGACTTCTGGGTTGCTTATATCAGTTCATAGACAAGTGAAAGTGGATACTCTAAAATACGCAAGATAAGCGTGAGTGCTATGGATGGCATTCTCGTAGGGAGACGGGAGTGGATCCATAGTGGTGTATTGATATGGTGAATATGTGGACTCGTGTGCGCCACCTCAAAGAGTCGCTTGCAGTCGTAGTTTAGGATAGCCACCGAGTCAAAGCTGGCTTGCTGCAGTTAAACCCCACCATCCCCTTTGTTGATAATGATGCATATGTAGATAGTTCTGATGTAAGTCTTGCTGGGTACATTTGTACTCACGTTTGCCTATTTTATGTTTTTGCAGAGAGACTTCGGTCTCGCTAGTAGTTCCGCATGGACTTCGACGTTTAGCTTGTTACCTCAGCTACGATCTTGTGCCCTCGGCAGGATCTGGTAGATAGTCAGGCTTCCCAGCCTTTTTCATTTATAGATGTCTGTACTCAGACATGATAGCTTCCGCATGTGCTTTGACTTGTATGCTCTGAATGTTGGGTCGTGATACCCCTGTTTGTAATATCTCGCTCCTCGGAGCCTATTGAATGAATACTTGAGTCATAGAGTCATTTTGTGATGCCATGTTGTATTGCACATATCGAGCATATTGTGTGTATGTTATTGAAATGCTTGGTATGTGTGGGATCTGACTATCTAGTTGTTTATCTTTAGTAGCCTCTCTTACCGGGAAATGTCTCCTAGTGTTTCCATTGAGCCTTGGTAGCTTGCTACTGCTCCGGAACACTTAGGCTGGCCGGCATGTGTCCTTCTTCGTTCCTGTGTCTGTCCCTTCGGGGAAATGTCACGCGATGAATACCGGAGTCCTGTTAGCCCGCTACAGCCCGGTTCACCGGAGTCCTGCTAGCCCAGTGCTACAGCCTGGATTCACTCGCTGATGACCGACACGTTCGATGCTGGGTCATGGATGCCTGTCCCTGTAAGTCTGTGCCACTTTGGGTTTACGACTAGCCATGTCAGCCCGGGCTCCTTATCATATGGATGCTAGCGACACCGTCATATACGTGTGCCAAAAGGCGCAAACGGTCCCGGGCTAAGGTAAGACGACACCCGTGGGAATACCGTGCGTGAGGCCGCAAAGTGATATGAGGTGTTACATGCTAGATCGATGTGGCATTGAGTCGGGGTCCTGACAGCGTTGGTATCAGAGCTTGACTACCTGTAGGATTACCGAGCCAAACTGGTCGAAGTTGAGTCTAGAAATTCTTTAGTTATATAAGGGAATTGATTGTGGGATGGAACGTAAGGCTCTTTTTACTCCTTATACCTCATGGCTTTCTGATCTGAGTCATCATCTTCTTTCCTACGGGGTTAAGAAACTAGGCTTTCTCTTCTTTCTATCAGGATCACGTCTTACTAATCAGTGGACTTATAAGATTGTTGGATTTAAGTCTCAGTTCAGTTCCTACTACTTCCGTATGTTAATTGTTGATCTCGAAACCTTGATATTGTGCTTCTGAGTGGTTATGCCACCATTTTTTGTGAATGTCTCAAATCTTTTCTGTGCATTTACAGCCGTTATGCTGTCCGAGTCATCCCAGGTTTCTAAGTAGTCTGATGCATTTGCAAATCCTTTCTTTTTGTTTCAATGTTCCCATGGGCCAGATTAACCACACTAATCAGTGGGTTGAGGTACTCCGTTACCTTGACATATATGTTGGAGGTATTATTATGACCCTAGGTGTCTTAGGGGATCATCTAGTAATTTAGCAATGTTTTGTGTTCCCAGTGTGAGATTCTGGCCTTTATTCTCGAAGGCATTCCGTGATGCTACTTAGTAATAGGTATTCTGTTCCTGGGTTCTTGAACCCGAGATTCACTCTACCTACTTTATGTTGATAGTAATTGCTAGCGCCTGTAGGTTATTAGCAACCTTTGCGATAGTCCTCGAGGTCCGTGGTATATCGTTCTTCCAAATACCATGAACCATTCTTGGCAGGAGTTCTTCTGAACCAAAAGATGGCAACAAGAGTGCTCTTGATGAGTTCTCCATGCTATATTGTGACTCTGCCAGCTCAACCTTTCTGCATGGGTTATCTGGAAGAATTATGTTGAACTTGGTTCGACATACTAATCTATGCATCCACAACTCAGAAAGTTATATGTTCCTTTGAGTTGTCCCTCTTTAGTTGTCTACTGACCTTCGTCTATCAATTGATAGTCAAGATTATATGTGCATTCGTTCATCGATGCCTATTACTCTTGTGGTCTGTCAAGCCATTCTATTCCGGAATGACTAGGAGAAACAAACTCCGGTACCTCATCCATATCTAGGATTGGGTCAAAGCAATCGTGCTCCGCAGATCAAAATGCCAGCCCAGCTTTTGATTCTGTTCTACCCTGAAGTATTACCATCTTTATGTCAGGATTTTCATGAGGATTGCACCAGCTCTTGTGAATTCTTGATGTAGTGATACTTCTCACCATCATTATTCATCCCTCGGTTCCGTGTTGTCGCAACTGGAATGCCGACAAATGAATCATGATGTGTGAATTCAATACTCCTAGCAACCTTGTTGCTTGGTAGTTAATGGACAATAACCTCATTCTTAGCATGTTGATTTTTGAATCATCGCCCTAAGGTTGATTGTGCTACCTAGTCCTTATTTCCTGGTGCACTCTTTGATTGATGAGTTAGGATTTTGTCAAGTCCTCGCTCATTTGATCATATCATCTTGCCCTGAAAAGCAAGATTGTTCTCGAGCTTAGTAACATATCGGTGGTTCGTGATTTTCCGAAGATCTTCTCGGAAGTATTACCAGGTTGTCACCTGACCGCTATGTTGAGCTCGTGATCAAGTTGGTTTCTTGTAAACCACCCTTTCTCCAAGAATCGGTGTTAGATATCCCTGAGCTAGTTGGTTAAGCTAGACAACAACTTGGAGAGTTGGAAGATAAAAGCTTGCCTGACTTAGTTCGTTCCAAAGGGATATTCTTGTGTGGTGTGTGTAGAAGACAGATGATATCTTCATCGATTGGTCCTTGTGATAAATTGTTGGATCTATTATCTTACCCAAACCTTTGATTGAGTATGGGCTATCGTCAAATCAAATCAGAACCAACGATATTCATAATGATGTCTTACTCGTGGTTTTTCCTCGAGCATACACCATTTTATCTTTTGGATCTGACCAATGCTATCACTTGTTTACTTAACTATGGAATTTCTTTTAAAAGGAAACCCGGATGAATTGTTGTTGAGCCCATTGACAACGTCCTTATCTTCTCCATGATTTTGTTGAACATTAAGCTAGTGTTGGAAACTTTTGAAGACATTTTCTTCATGCTAGCTCATGAAGTATTTGTTTGATGAAAAGAGTGACTTCCTTTTATACACGTGCATTTGGTGAAAGTTGCCGCCGTGAATTTGAGAAAGTTAGTTTTGCTTCCTCTGGAATCATCCCAAGTCAGTCATGCATACGTGCGAAGTATTCTGTGGTCTGGAGATTTGCAACCTCCATTCTATATGTATATCCTAGCACACCAAGCCACTGATTGAGTTGTTCAAAGATAAAGGAGTCTGTCCAAGGTGAACTCTTTGGACTTCCACGCGTGGAGACTTCGATGTCATTAATGATGGTTCCCCCTCCTGAACTCGGTAGTGTTTTATTATAAGACTACTTTGTGGTCATGCTTGTCTTGGACATCGTGTTCACATGTTGTAGCAGAACCAGCTCATGTTTTGGAGCTTACTATCATAGTTCATTCCCCGAGAATCTCGCAGCGTTGTCTCGTCGAATTGTGTTGCAAACTTTCATTTTCTTCCTAGACTCGATGAGTCTGGAATATCCTGACACCAACCAGATCTGAATCTCAGGCAGATATGATGGTTTGGAACATCTCCCAAGAACTATAATATTGGTCTCTCGATAACCGGTAAGGTGGATGTCGTGGCCAACACACCCAGCCGGAAGACCTGTTATTATAATATCTTGATTGATGAAGTTGGCCACCTCCCCATAGGGATTTCGTAGGGTTTACTCCCTAGTTGCCCCTATGGATTTTTGTGTTTCCGAAGTCCGACCTTTACTTGATGTTCTAGATACCAGACCATTTCTATGAATGGGTTACACTAGCACATCAAGGAGAACATTAAAAGCAGAGTGCTAAATGTCTCTCGGTCGATCATCCAGATTTCGTTCCCTTGGCCTCGCTAAGATGAAATCTGAGAAGGTGTTATCTTCCTTTGCATCTGCATCATCCATCATCATTCATCATGGTAGCAAGTTGTGTTGCCAGGATCCTTGACACGGATGTTGGTAAAACCTTGATGATTATGGAAATGCTCAAGTTCTTGAGAGCACGCACAAGCGCTACGTCTTATCATCGGCACTAACTGGGTTTGCTTTCAGTTTCCTCGGCAATGCTATGACCTATTCAAACAGTGAATTCACTCTCTATTGTTGGGTTCTTCCCCAGTTACCAGAATCATTCCCAGCATTTGCATTCTGTTCCCAGCTTGCACCGCCATTGTGCCATTCTACCATGGGTCTCTTCCATTTCTGGTGGTAAGCAAATTTATCCATTACGTTGTCTTCAACAAGGTAATCCACATCATCCAAGTCTGGATATGCCATTCTACCGACCCCCTCCAAACGATCGCTCGAAAATTGCCTTAGGCTGGTTTAAAGAGTTTCAATGATCTTTGAATCAAAGGTAATTCTTTTTGCCACTTAAGGGGATATTTCTATGAGTCACCTTCCCTAAGGTGCATCATTATGGTGTCATGACAACTTAACTCCTCGCTACATTGACAATCGTTTACCACCTTTTTAAGTGTGGAATTGTTGTCTATCTAGTGAACCTTCGTCATCCGTTTCTTTCCACCCCTCTCGATGTGTATCTCGTGTCTCAACCCGAGAGATGGTCCTATGTCTCATTCTGTGAGTTGTTCGATCTTCGAGAAGATCGACCCTTCTAGAGTCTCCTTCTTTCCCCCATGTCATGTTGGCAGGATTTCTTAGAGCAAGACATCAAGACAATGATGGTGAATGAATCAACGTTCAACTGAAGTGCAACCTGGATCGTGAGGAGTGTACTAGTTTGCGTTTCCCCTTCACCTTACCCTACGCTTGAATCTCGAGACGAGATTCTTGTTTAGTGGGGGTGAGTTGTCACATCCCTAGTTCTGACAATGCCTAGTGCATGCATTAGAATGTTACATCATGTTTAAATTTCATTTAAACCTGAGATGGGGATTGACTAAGCCCTAGCACCAAATGAATTCCACTAGGGTCAAAATAAAACCTTTTTCATTGAACTCAAAATGTCCTCTAAAAATGTTCAACATTTCTGGTTTGAGGTGGAAGCATCTACCAAAAATGGTTTATATTTTTGCAGGACATATTTGGTCACTGAATTAAACCATATTGTATTTGACTTTGGGCATTTAAATACTATAAATAATTTAAATGTTCAAATAAATGTTGGAAATTGTTAGGGGTCACTGAAATAATTCAGAAAGCACCCATAACTGTTTCCAGGATTTTATAAAATGATTTGATATTTTAAATCAATCAAAAACAAATTGCAGAAAATAGAAAAGATAAAACAGAACAGAATTATAAGAGAGAGAGAGAGAAAGACCCGTACCTGGGCCACTTACCTGTAGCCGGCCCAGCTCCCCCCCACCTGGCCGGCCCAGCCCACCTCCTCCCCCTTGTCTTCTTCCTCCCCTCGCACCGAAGCAGCTCGGTGGCGAGCGCCGATGCCGCCTCGGCCACCTCCTGCTTCCACCGAGGCGTTCCCGAGCCTCCCCCTCACGCCACGCACTTCCCCTCGCCCCCTGCACCTCCCCTCTCTTCCCCTGGACCCCGTTCCCTCCTCTGCTTCCCTCCCTGCACGCGCCCGAGCGGAGCCCATCGCCGCCGACGCCGTTACCGGGGCCACAGCCACCCCCTCGCTCCCACTTTGCATCCCTGAGCTCCGCCCTGACCCCGTGAAGCTACACACGCGACGCACGCGACCAGAGGAGGCCGCAGTCGACCGGAGCATCATCGTCTTCACCTCCGGTGCCCGGAGATCGACTCCACCGATTCGGCGCGTCCAGAGCTTCCCCGACTTCGTCGTCTCCTCCGCTAGCCCCTCCGTGAGCTCTCCTACGTTTCCCCTCTCTCCCCCTTGGTCTCCCGTGCAGTAGCCATGCTAGCCACCGTACCGAGCGCCGCCGTCCGCCATGGACGCCGGGCATGGCACTGACGTGCTGTCGCGGCCAGTCCGACGAGCCTAGCGTGCTCCTAGCTGCCCCAGGAGTCCGCATAGCCCCCTCAGCCAGCCCCCTAGCGCTCCGTAACCTCGCTCCGCCCAAACCCGAGCTCCGGCAGCCGCCGCGGCCTCCACTCCGGCGAGCCCCGGCGTCCCCGCAGCCTCCCACCTACCCCATCAGATGCGGGAGAGCCCGGGCTACGCCTCGGTGCCCTCAGCGCGCGAATCCGATGCCCCTAGCGCAAGTCCGGCGTGCTCCGCCGTGCTCTGTGGTCACCGCCGGCCAAACTCCGGCGGGCCGATGTGGCCACTTAATTAGGGGCTAATCACCCTATGAGCCACTGCCATGTGGGCCCCTGCGCCTAATTAGGATTAGTATTTTTTCTGTTTAGTTTAACTAACCACATGGGCCCCACCCGTCAGCTTTGACCATGCTGACATGGACGTTGACCGACCCCACACGTCAGTATTGACCTGTTGACGTGTCTGTTGACCTGACCCCACCTGTCAGTGAGCTAACAGCCCTGTGTCACTGACGTGTGGCCCCCACACGTCAGGTTTGACCTGGAGGCGCCCAGTTGACCTGCTGACGTCATGATGACGTCAGGCTGGCGCATTAATTCAATTACTGGATTTTTTATAATTCAGGAAATTCCAGAAAATGCCTAAAACTTCAATAAATCATAGAAAATTAACCGTAACTCCAAATTAAATAATTTATATATGAAAAATTATCAGAAAAATTCAAGGAATCCATCTGTACCATTTTCATGCATGTTAGAACAACTTATAGATGCTGTTTAGCACAAATCATATAAAGGGCATTTAAATAATCACATATGGAGTTTGAATTTGAATCTTGTATTCAAACCAACTTCATTTAATCTGTTGCTAGTTGCATTAGCCCAAAACACATTCATTTTGCCATGTCATGATCATGCATCATATTGTGCATTGCATTGATTGTGTTTTTCTGTGTTGCCGGTATTTGTCCCCTCTCGATAGACGCGATACCGATGATGTGATCATTGACACTGATGAAGACTCAATGTTATCTTCAGAAGTGCCAGGCAAGCAAAACCCCCTTGTTCATTCCGATACAATCCCACTCTCTCGCTCCTGCTCTCTTTTACTGCATTAGGACAACAACGATTCAACTATTACTTGCTGCGGTAGCTGAACCCCTTTATCCTTTGCATGACCTGTCATTGCCACAGTAAATAGATGAAACCCACTAGCATGAGTAGGAGTTGTTTGAGCCCTGATGTGCCTACTCATTTATGTTTGTTGTCATGCCTGCTACTGCTTAGAGTTGAGTCAGGTCTGATTCATCGGGGATGAATCAGAGGCGTGTGAACATGTCCTACTGTGTGTGAGCTAAGTGTGTGAACACAATTTGGTAAAGGTAGCGGTGAGAGGCCATGTAGGAGTACATGGTGGGTTGTCTCATTGCTGCCGTCCTCAGGAACTGAGTTCTGTGTTTGTGATCCATGATTCAGCTACTACCACGCATTGGGCCCGAAACCAATGGACCCTCTCGGCTTCTTAATCACCCTTGTCCTCTGTCCAGGAGTTGCAAGTAGTTTATGGTGTTTGTAGTATGCTGGAGGCCGTGCGCAGCGCTGACCGTAGGGGTGGGCTGTGATGCGGTAGGCACGTGGCCGGGTAAACCGGGCGCCCGTTTGGTGTCACGGAACCCTGTACACATCGTTTGGGGCTGTGAGCGAAACTCCGGCCGGATCTCCTCATGGATGGAACCCGAATAGGCGATAAACCTGGACTAGAGACTTGAGTGTTTAGGTAGGCCGTGGCCGACACCCACGTTGGGCTTCCGCTTGAAGGTTGCCGAGTACATGTCGTGTAAACGGCGGTAAGTGGTGAGAGCGTGTGTGAAGAAGTACACCCCTGCAGGGTTAACATCATCTATTCGAATAGCCGTGTCCGCGGAGAAGGACTTCTGGGTTGCTTATATCAGTTCATAGACAAGTGAAAGTGGATACTCTAAAATAAGCAAGATAAGCGTGAGTGCTATGGATGGCATTCTCGTAGGGAGACGGGAGTGGATCCATAGTGGTGTATTGATATGGTGAATATGTGGACTCGTGTGCGCCACCTCAAAGAGTCGCTTGCAGTCGTAGTTTAGGATAGCCACCGAGTCAAAGCTGGCTTGTTGCAGTTAAACCCCACCATCCCCTTTGTTGATAATGATGCATATGTAGATAGTTCTGATGTAAGTCTTGCTGGGTACATTTGTACTCACCTTTGCCTATTTTATGTTTTTGCAGAGAGACTTCGGTCTCGCTAGTAGTTCCGCATGGACTTCGACGTTTAGCTTGTTACCTCAGCTACGATCTTGTGCCCTCGGCAGGATCTGGTAGATAGTCAGGCTTCC
Organism: Triticum aestivum; assembly: GCF_018294505.1. Classification (NCBI taxonomy): domain Eukaryota; kingdom Viridiplantae; phylum Streptophyta; class Magnoliopsida; order Poales; family Poaceae; genus Triticum; species Triticum aestivum. The sequence continues at coordinate 379,663,246 of NC_057803.1, read as the reverse complement.
CAGCCTTTTTCATTTATAGATGTTTGTACTCAGACATGATAGCTTCCGCATGTGCTTTGACTTGTATGCTCTGAATGTTGGGTCGTGATACCCCTGTTTGTAATATCTCGCTCCTCGGAGCCTATTGAATAAATACTTGAGTCATAGAGTCATTTTGTGATGCCATGTTGTATTGCACATATCGAGCATATTGTGTGTATGTTATTGAAATGCTTGGTATGTGTGGGATCTGACTATCTAGTTGTTTATCTTTAGTAGCCTGTCTTACCGGGAAATGTCTCCTAGTGTTTCCATTGAGCCTTGGTAGCTTGCTACTGCTCCGGAACACTTAGGCTGGCCGGCATGTGTCCTTCTTCGTTCCTGTGTCTGTCCCTTCGGGGAAATGTCACGCGATGAATACCGGAGTCCTGTTAGCCCGCTACAGCCCGGTTCACCGGAGTCCTGCTAGCCCAGTGCTACAGCCTGGATTCACTCGCTGATGACCGACACGTTCGATGCTGGGTCATGGATGCCTGTCCCTGTAAGTCTGTGCCACTTTGGGTTTACGACTAGCCATGTCATCCCGGGCTCCTTATCATATGGATGCTAGCGACACCGTCATATACGTGTGCCAAAAGGCGCAAACGGTCCCGGGCTAAGGTAAGACGACACCCGTGGGAATACCGTGCATGAGGCCGCAAAGTGATATGAGGTGTTACATGCTAGATCGATGTGGCATTGAGTCGGGGTCCTGACACCAGGCCTCACTATATATAGGGGAGAGGGAGGAGGGTGCGCCCCCTCTAGGGTTCCCACCCCTAGGGGGGGCGGCAGCCCTAGATGGGAAAGGGGAGGCGGCCAAGAGGGGGAGAGAGGGGGCGCCCCCTAGGGTGGGCCTTAGGCCCATCTAAGCCTAGGGTTTCCCCTCTCTCCTCCTTTGCTGCGCCTTGGGCCTTGTGGGAGGCGCACCAGCCCACTTAGGGGCTGGTCCCTCACCACCCTTGGCCCATGCAAGCCTCCGGGGCATGTGGCCCCACTTGGTGGACCCCCGGGACCCTCTCGGTGGTCCCGGTACGTTACCGATAAACCCCGAAACTCTGGTGACCAAAACAGGACTTCCCATATACAAATCTTTACCTCTGGACCATTCCGGAACTCCTCGTGACGTCCGGGATCTCATACGGGACTCCGAACAACATTCGGTAACCACATACAAACTTCCTTTATAACCCTAGCATCATCGAACTTTAAGTGTGTAGACCCTACGGGTTCGGGAACCATGCAGACATGACCGAGACACCTCTCCGGCCAATAACCAACAGCGGGATCTGGATACCCATGTTGGCTCCCACATGCTCCACGATGATCTCATCGGATGAACCACGATGTCAAGGACTTAATCAATCCCGTATACAATTCCCTTTGTCTAGCGGTATTGTACTTGCCCGAGATTCGATCGTCGGTATCCCTATACCTTGTTCAATCTCGTTACCGGCAAGTCTCTTTACTCGTTCCATAACACATCATCCTGTGATCAACTCCTTTATCACATTGTGCACATTATGATGATGTCCTACCGAGTGGGCCCAAAGATACCTCTCTGCTTACACGGAGTGACAAATCCCAGTCTCGATTCATACCTATAGTGCACCTTTATAGTCACCCAGTTACGTTGTGACGTTTGGTACACCCAAAGCATTCCTACGGTATCCGGGAGTTGCACAATCTCATGGTCTCAGGAAATAATACTTGACATTAGAAAAGCTTTAGCATACGAACTACACGATCTTTGTGCTAGGCTTAGGATTGGTTCTTGTCCATCACATCATTCTCCTAATGATGTGATCCCTTTATCAATGACATCCAATGTCCATGGTCAGGAAACCGTAACCATCTATTGATCAACGAGCTAGTCAACTAGAGGCTTACTAGGGACATGGTGTTGTCTATGTATCCACACATGTATCTGAGTTCCTATCAATACAATTATGGCATGGATAATAAACGATTATCATGAACAAGGAAATATAATAATAACTAATTTATTATTTCCTCTAGGGCATATTTCCAACACTATCTACACGCGCTAGCACGGCCGACGCCACCATCAACAGTGGGCTACGGGAGGTCGGCGCCAACCCCATCCAGATCAGCAACGGAGGCGGCAGGACGCTGTGGCCTTGCTCCGGGCGCGGCGAGAGCTCAGGGGCATGTAGCTATCGTCACTCGTCTCCGGGGTCTCGTAGGGCTCAAGAGAGTCGTTGGACTCGCAAGCGCCGCTGTCGGTGTCAAAACCGGAGGATCTCGGGTAGGGGGTCCCGACCTGTGCGCCTAAGGCGGATGGTAACAGGAAGCGGGGAGCACAATGTTTACCCAGGTTCGGGCCCTCTTGATGGAGGTAATACCCTACTTCCTGCTTGATTGATCTTGATGATATGAGTATTACAAGAGTTGATCTACTACGAGATCATAGAGGCTAAACCCTAGAAGCTAGCCTATGATTACGATTGTTCTTGTCCTATGGACTAAACCCTCCGGTTTATATAGACACCGAAGGGGGCTAGGGTTATACAGAGTCGGTTACAAGGGAGGAGATCTACATATCCGAATTGCCAAGCTTGCCTTCTACGCAAAGGAGAGTCCCACCCGAACATAGGACGAAGTCTTCAATCTTGTATCTTCATAGTCCAATAGTCCGGCCAAAGTATATAGTCCGCCAATCCAAGGATCCCCTAATCCGGGACTCCCTCAGTAGCCCCTGAACAAGGCTTCAATGACGATGAGTCCGGTGTGTAGATTGTCTTCGACATTGCAAGGAGGGTTCCTCCTCCAAATACTCCATAGAAGATTTCGAACACAAGGATAGTGTCCGGCTCAACAAAACAAAATTCCACATACCACCGTAGAGAGTATAATATTTCCACAAATCTAATCTACTGACAACTTTTCATAACGTGACATCATGTCATGGCCTAGTCATTATTCGAACTGTTTTTCTCAACCAGCTATGGCACATATTGCGAGGCGGTTTTCTTGGCATGTCTTGACGAAGTAGAGATCATGTCCCCTTATCACGGGATTCTCATCAAGACGGGTGTGGGTAACCCAACCGCGCCATCAATCACTGTGCTTGGGGAATAGGCGAGTTTACCAGGAAGGTGGGGAGGTGCATAGTTTCTTTCGTCCTTATAAGGGGACAAGGACTCCTCCTTTTCATCCACGCCTTCTTCTTCCCTGCCCATCCATTCTCGCGCACTCGAGCTCTAGTGCCCAAGTTTGCATTTTCTCCAAAAAACCACTCCAAACATGTCCGGAGCGGGAGGCAAGTGTATGGTCTCCTCTGTTACAGAGGAGAACATTACGAAGCTCCGGGAAGCCGGATACCTAGCCGCAGATATCGCGCACCGGCTCCCAGACGCAGGTGTAGGATCTAGAAGTAGATGTGTCTAGAGGGGGGGTGATTAGACACTTAATGCTAAAGTTGCAATTTTTAAGCTTTTTCGGTTTAAGTGGAGTTTAAGCACAATTTCAACACACACAATACATATCAAGCGAGCATGCAAAGAGTATATGAGCAGCGGAATGTAAAGCATGCAACTTGCAAGAATGTAAAGGGAAGGGTTTGGAGAAATCAAACGCAATGGGAGACACGGATGTTTTTCCCGTGGTTCGGATAGGTGGTGCTATCCTACATCCACGTTGATGGAGACTTCAACCCACAAAGGGTAACGGTTGCGAGAGTCCACGGAGGGCTCCACCCACAAAGGTTAACGGTTGCGCGAGTCCACACAGGGCTCAACCCAGGAAGGGTCCACGAAGAAGCAACCACCCACAAAGGGTCCACGAAGAAGCAACCTTGTCTATCCCACCATGGCCATCGCCCACACAGGACTTGCCTCACTAGCGATAGATCTTCACGAAGTAGGCGATCTCCTTGCCCTTACAAACTCCTTGGTTCAACTCCACAATCTTGTCGGAGGCTCCCAAGTGACACATAGCCAATCTAGGAGACACCACTCTCCAAGAAGTAACAAATGGTGTGTAGGTAATGAACTCCTTGCTCTTGTGCTTCAAATGATAGTCTCCCCAACACTCAGCTCTCTCTCATAGGATTTGGATTTTGTGGAAAGAAGATTTGAGTGGAAAGCAACTTGGAGAGGCTAGAGATCAAGATTCATATGGTAGGAATGGAATTTCTTGGTCTCAACACATGAGTAGGTGGTTCCCTCTCAGAACATATGAGTTGGAATGGTGTATGCGTTCTGATAACTCTCACTTCGAATGAAGAGGAGGTGGAGGGGTATATATAGCCTCCACACAAAATCCAACCATTACACGCAGTTTTCCAATCTCGGTGGGACCGAATCAACAAACTTGGTCGGACCAAAAAGGTAAACCTAGTGACCGTTAGAGATTTCGGTGGGACCGACTGGAGCAACTCGGTGGGACTGATGTGCTAGGGTTAGGGTAAATCCAAAACTCGGTTTGACCGATTACTCAAGCTCGGTGGGACCGATTTGGGTAATAAGTGAAACTGAGATTTGGCCAAGCAAACTCGGTGGAACCGATTGCATACCTCGGTGGGACCGAGAATATTGGAATGGGTAACAGAGAGTTTGCAAGCCCATCTCGGTGAGACCGAGATCCCATCGGTGAGACCGAACTGGTTAGGGTTTGGCAGTGGCTTATGACAAGTGAAACTCGGTGGCGCCGGATAGGAAGAATCGGTAGGACCGAGTTTGGCTTAGGGTTTAGGTCATATGTGGAAGTGGGAAAGTAGCTGAGGGTTTTGGAGCATATCACTAAGCACATCAAGCAAGAGGCTCATTAAGCAACACCTCATCCCTCCTTGATAGTATTGGCTTTTCCTAAAGACTCAATGTGATCTTGGATCACTAAAATGTAAAATGAGGAGTCTTGAGCTTGCGGCTTTAGCCAATCCTTTGTCCTTAGCATCTTGAAGGAGTTCCCACAACCTTTAGTCCATGCCACTCCATTGTTGAACTTATCTGAAACATGCTAGATCGAAATGTTAGTGCAACAAGAGATATGTTGTCATCAATTATCAAAACTACCTAGGGAGCACTTGTGCTTTCAGCGGGGCAGATCGTGCCTACCCCCGAACCCCATGAAAGGGTTGTATTCCTTACCCATTTCGTCCGCGGGATGGGATTTCCCCTCCACCCATTTGTCCGCGGGCTCATGTTCTACTACGGGCTGGACCTCCGTGACCCCAATTTCATCCTCAACATCTCGGCGTTTATCGTCATGTGCGAGGACATCCTCCGCATCAAGCCCCGCTTTGTCTTGTGGCTGAAGACCTTCAACGTTAAGCCGAAGGTGGTTGTCGGCCAGCAAGCGGAGTGCGGATGCGCCATGGTGGGAAAAATGCCCAACGTCACCTAGCTCAAAGGCTCCTATGTGGAGACCGTGAAGGGGTAGCAATCGGGGTGGTTCTACATCACCGAGCCGCGTGACACCAACTGGGTGGCGGCTCCCGAATTTCGATCCGGCATCCCCATGCGGCTCACCTCCTGGAAAGAGAAGGGCCTATCCTGGGGTTCATCGGCGGAGCTGACCAGACTTCAGAATTGTGTTAAAAACATGATAAGCAAGAAAATCAAGCTTTTCAACGTGGTCCAGGTCATGCTCTTCCGCTAGATCCTCCCGTGTCAAAGACGGGCATTCAATATGTGGGAGTTCGTCCTGGCTAAGCACCAGACGCTGCGAGAGCTCTTCGACACGACACACCAGGACATCTGGAAGGTGATGTTCAAGTCCGCCGAGGTACCTCCTCCCCTTAGCGAGGATCGCGGACTCAGCGCAAAGTGCCCTGCCAATCCGGTGAGCTCCTTATATCTCGTAAGATGTTTCTTTCCCCAGTATAATCATGTGGGGGATCTAAGCCTCCACGCCATTTAACAGGACTGGGTAGCGATAGCGGAGCGGATCGATTGTCCGGCCCCACTGCCCGAAGATCTAGCAAGGGCTCTCTTAACGGAGATGATGGTTCCGGCGCCCTATGAGGCGCCTGAGAAGAAGGCCAAGAAGAAGGCCACGGGGACCAGGAAAGGTCTCCGACGCAAGGTCGTATCAGACTCATCGTCCGATAACACCGAGGTTCCCTCCTCCCACGAAAACGAGGAGGAAGTGGAAAGTTCTCCCCCCCACTGGCCGGGGAGACAAGAAAAGGAAGGCCGCCCCGTCAGGGGAGGCCGAAGGGTCCAAGAAGGGAAGGACTCTCCTTCCGGACTGCTCCACGGCGGCCGCTTTTAGCGACGAGGAGTGGTCACCCAGGGACAAGCCCCTGTCAAAGTCGTATGTATCCGGACACCATAATAGTTCTTGGTATGTTTTATTTTATTGCTTCTTATCATGCCGAACATGATCATGCATCCCATCCAAAGCCCATATCAACGTATCCTCTTCGGATGAGTCTTTGGGCCCGTTGGAGATGAACATTGATTCACTCCCGACCGCCTCCTCCCCCCACCCTATGGACGACGTCGAGGTGTTGTCTCAAAGGGTACTGAACCAAGGGGAGATAGTTCCGAAGGCGCCCCAAGGCGACATTCCAGAGGCTGGGCGCACGAGGGGCAAGACTCCCATGGGCTCTAATGCCGGGGGCAGCGAGTCTATCCCCAAGCCGAACACTGCGTCGGAACCTCTAGTGGTTCCGGATTCTTTCAGGCGACCCCTCGCCAAGGGGGCAAGCCGTCTGTGCCGATGGCCTCAGTCCATCCAGAGGCATCGGACAATTTGCTAGAAGCGCTTCACGGCACTTCCATTGACGAAGAGCACTGCACTATCATGAGTGCGGTGGTCAAGAAGGTTCGGTCCAGCAAAAGCGGACTGACTGAAGCCTGTGACAGCCTCGTAACAGGCTTTTAGGTAAGTAATCAAATTATGAGAAAATGTTACAACATAGACAGTATCCCCTAATGTTTTGTTTGGTGTTCGCAAAGAAAGGCCGAACAGAGGATCAAATAATAATCACAGGAGTCTAATCAGAATATGTCTATGTGAATAAGCAGGCTTCACTGCTGGCCGCTGCCGCTCGCATGGCGGAGGTCTCCGCACTGAAGCGGGACCTTGAGCGGTCCGAGAAAGAGATTGGCCTTACCAAGAGGCAGCTTGAAGAGAACAAAGGTAAGTAATACCTCGTCTATTTATTGATAAAGAAAAAGGAAAGTGGTTGTTAGATCACAGGATCGTCATGAATTTTTCTAGGGGCCACGACCGAAGTGGCGGCCCTGAAGAAGGCACTATCCGAGGCCGAAGGAAAAGCGGCCAAGGAGCGCGCCGAGCGCGAGAAGCAAGAGGCCTGAGTCGGCGAGGTGCAACAAGAGCTCCAACAGTTTGTCAAGAAGTACGAGTCCTTGGAGCGTGACTCTAAGATGCAAGGGTCTGAGCTTGCGAAGGCCCTCGAGAACGCACAAAATGCCAAGGCCAAAGCCCAAAAGGTCCTCCAGGAAATTGAGGTGGTCAAGAAGATAGTGGCGGATAAGGCATTCATTATGCAAAGCAAGCATGTGAAGGAAACTTTCCTTTTACTTAACCGAATTTGGAACTCTCCAGGAGCGTTCACGGATCTACCCAGTAGTGTGCCTAATGCCGCGGAGTTCTACCGGGTCGAGGAAGGGAGCTCGACGGAGAAGTTGTTCTGGTCTCAGTATACTGGGACCGAACATCCGATGCCCTTGAGCGACCAGTTGAAGCAACTGGTCGAGCTTCACAAGGCAGCCGAACTGGCCATGAAGGGCCTCATATACTGGATGTGGCTTGGCGAGCCCCTGCCTGGCAACTATTTCGGCATGGTAAGGCATCTTGTGAATGCATGCCCACGGTTTGAAGTCATAAAGCGGTCCGTCTTCATTGAGGGTGCGCGCAGGGCTTTTTCCCAAGCAAAAGTGCACTAGGCGAAGGTGGACGCCGAAAAGCTGGTGAAGGAGGGGCCGCCGGAGGGCAAGGAGCATTGCCACCCCGAAAAGTATTATGACAGTGTCCTGAAGGGTGCTCGCCTTGTGGCAGAGGAATGTGCTAAGGATGTAATATTTGAATGAATGTACTCATGTGATCCTGTAATGTGGAACGAGTTCATGTGCGCTATGTAACGCTTGTTAATTTAAAATATTACCTTCTGTGTGGCTGTTCATAAAATTTGAGAGTTGTCCAGTCGTCGGCTTCTGCTCCCATGTAACTAGTACTGAGGTGTTCGGGATAAACCTGACCACTCTTTATCCCAGTTTTGGGTCCTTCGAAGGAGGTGTTCAGCACAGCGAACCAGGCAATCAGACTATAAAGCTTTATCAATCTCACTTAGCCATAGAAGTCTACAATTTTAAATTTCTGTGAAGCCCCTAGTATTCGGAAGGCCGAACTTGGGGCGTTATGTACGCCTAAATCGGACAAGGCCGACTCCTCGCCCGAAGCGGAAAAAATCTTTAAGGATTTGAGACCTCTCGAACAGCGACCGGCTCTCGCCGCATCATGACATTCAGTTTTCGGCTTTCCCTACTGAGGTGCTTGTCCAGAAGAACCGGGACCCAATCACAGTAGTTCTCCCAGTGCTACCTTAGCCGATATAGCGGAATGTAAGGTACTAAAACATGGGAGCCGAGCAAACCCAACTATTGACCCAAGACATGATTCGGAGCTGATGCATATAATTCTATAAGTTCGGGGTGCCGCACTGTCGAAAGTGTACGGACTTTTCATGCCATGTTATGGGGTACACTGAAGCTCCTGGCGCACTGGTCGTATCAGAATGTACGGGTGCGATTTGTCGTAAATAAGCAGACAGGGAAAAAAGATGAAGGAATGCAATAATGAGCTAATGTTGTACATTGTTATTTAGATTATACGTCAAAGCGTATGCATATATGTAGTGCAATAAGTAAAAGATAGGACTATTTGACATGTCCTATCCAAGTTGAAGCTGCGTGTGGGTATGCAAAACAGGTATATCGATCGTTATCAGAGACCACCTGAGGATTCCCTTGTACGTCAAAGCTTCTTGCTTCCTTGGTGTTTCCTTCCCATGACGGGTCCTATAATCAGACGATCGGAGAGGGCCTTCAGAGAATAGGGGCCTGAAAGGAAGAAAATGTTAAAGGTATACGGGTCCTGAAGCAGTTGAGCCGCATTCTGGGCCATGCCATGGCCGTGCCTCCACCTATGCCCATGGTATCTTGAGTGCGTAATTATGTACGCGCGGCACAAATTTCGCCGCTTGACTGGGACTAGGCAGGAGGCCAATTGCTAGGAGAGCTCTAAACGTGCCTGGCGATCCTCTTGTAGGGTACTCCGCACTCTCTTGAAGGTGTCCGGGGTCTTTTTCGCCGTGTTGGCGGTTTTCCTCATAAGGCTGCTTTGCACTTCTACTGCGAGGGCCGCAGTGTGCTCCTCCGTGCGGAGCAAGCGTTCTGTGTTTCCATTAACTGTTATAACCCCGCAAGGTCCTGGCATTTTGAGCTTGAGGTATGCATAATGCGGTACCACATTGAATATGGCAAATGCGGTTCGTCCGAGCAGTGCGTCATAGCCACTGTGGAAGGGGACAGTATCAAATATTAACTCCTCGCTTCGGAAGTTGTCCGGAGATATGAAGACCACTTCCAGTGTGATTGAGCCCGTGCAATAGGCCTCTACACCTGGGATGACACCTTTAAAGGTGGTTTTGGTGGGTTTGAACCTCGAGGGGTCTATACCCATTTTGCGCACTGTATCCTGATAGAGCAGGTTCAGGCTGCTGCCACCGTCCATAAGGACTCGAGTGAGGTGAAATCCGTCAGTGATGGGGTCAAGGACCAATGCGGAAGAACCGGCATGACGGATACTGGTGGGATGGTCCCTGCGATTGAAGGTGATCGGACAAGAAGACCATGGATTGAACTTTGGGGCGATTGGCTCCATCGCATAGACGTACCTAAGTGCACGCTTCTGTTCCCACTTGGGAATATGGGTTGCATATATCATGTTTACCTTTTTCACTTGCGGAGGAAATTTCTTCTGTCCTCCTGTGTTCGGCGGCTGGGGCTCCTCCTCTTCGTCTCTATGCAGCCCCTTTTCTTTGTTTTCGGCATTCAACTTGCTGGCCTCTTTGAACACCCAGCATTCTCGGTTGGTGCGGTTGGCTGGTTTATCGGAGGTGCCGTGAATTTGACACGAACGATCGAGTATGCGGTCCAAGATGGACGGCCCCAGATCGCTTCTTTTGAACGGATTTTTCCATTGACCGGATTCAGAGCCACTGAATCCAGCATTAACTGCCATGTCTTCGGTGCTGTCGCCGTTGTTGTGGCGCTTGTGTCTATTGCGACGTGTCCTGCGGTTGCTATCTTTGGCATCTGAATTGCCAGGGTTTCTTGATGTGTTGTTGCTGCGAGCCATCCAGCTATCCTCGCCCGCACAAAAGCAGGTCATGAGTGTCGTGAGGGCTGCCATGGATCTTGGCTTTTGTTGGCTGAGGTGTCGGGCGAGCCACTCGTCGCGGATGTTATGCTTAAATGCCGCTAAGGCTGCGGCATCCGGACAGTCAACAATTTGGTTCTTTTTAGTTAGGAACCGAGTCCAAAATTTCCTGGCTGATTCCCCTAGCTATTGGGTTATGTGACTCAAGTCATCGGCATCCGGTGGTCGCACATTAGTGCCCTCGAAGTTGTCAAGGAATGCACCCTCCAAATTCTCCCAACTGCCAATGGAGTTTGCCGGCAGGCTATTGAGCCAATGCCGAGCATGTCCTTTGAGTTTTAATGGGAGGTACTTGATGGCATGTAGATCGTCACCGCGGGCCATGTGGATGTGGAGGAGAAAATCTTCAATCCATACCGCGGGGTCTGTTGTACCATCATATGATTCAATGTTCACGGGTTTAAAACCTTCTGGGAATTTGTGATCCATTACTTCATCAGTGAAGCATAGGGGGTGTGCGGCGCCTCTGTGCCGGGCTATATCATGACGCAGTTCATACGAGTCTTGTCTGCTGTATTCGGCCCGGCCGGATTTGCTTTTAGTATATCCGGCGTGACGGTCATTGTCACGCGTTGGGGCGTGCCCCCGTGATCTGTAGATCGATCTTGCATGTCCTGCCTTGTTTTCCAATACGTCTTGCAGGTCCTGCATGTTACCCCGGGCCTTGGTATTTTTGTTTAACTGGCGACGGGGTGCGGGTTAGACTTCGGCCTGACATGCCACTTTGTCTCAGCCACGAGGTGGCCGGTCAGCCGCATCATACGCTGGAAGTGTAGGCTTTAATGCTTCTTCCTCGAGTTGGGGTAGCAACCTGCGCTTTGGGTAACTTTTGGTTGGGCTCTCGAGTTCGTATTCCTCGTCCGCCAGGACCTCAGTCCATCTATCCTCTAGCAGATCTTGGTCAGCTTGAAGCTGCTGTTGCTTTTTCTTCAGGGTTTTTGCTGTGGCTATAACCCGGCGCTTGAAGCGCTCCTGTTCGGCGGGATCCTCAGGCACGATAAATTCTTCATCGCCGAGGCTCACCTGTCCTTTGGAGAGAGGCATGTAATTGTCATCCTCTGATTCTCTGTCTGCTACCTGTTCCTTAGGGCTAGCTTGCCAATCCTCCCGCTCGAGGCCTGGAGGGGATTGTCTTCATCTTCGGCGCTATCCGTTGCGTTATTGTCTCTTGTGCCGGTATCACCGTTTTTGCTATGGCAGGGCTTAGAGCGGCACCGTTGACGCTGGTGCTTAGATTGCTTCTCGAGGGGATTATCCTCTATTGCCTTATTGCCATCACTTTCTTTGGGGGTGTCCACCATGTATATATCATATGATGAGGTGGCAGTCCAGCGCCCTGTGGGCGGTGGTTCCTGTTCTTCTCCTACATCGTCGTCCATACCGTCGATGTCTTCGGAGCCAAAATCAAGCATGTCGGTTAAGTTGTCGACAGTGGCTATTAAGTGGGTGGTGGGTGGGGGACAAATTTCTTCGTTGTCCGCTTCCCACTCAAGCCGGACACAGTTCAGCTAAGGGCCTCCTGACAAGGAGAGAGACCTTAATGAATTTAGCACATCGCCCAAGGGCGAGTGCTGAAAGATATTCATGGAGGAAAACTCCATGATCGGCGCCCAATCAGATTCGATAGGTACGGACACAGGCGGTTCGGAGCCCGTGGCCGGGGACATATCCAAGGATCCGCCAACACAGGTCTTGTAGGAGGTGAAGTCAGTATTCGGCTCTGTCACTGCTAAGTGTGCAGCCTCCGTGGCAGGGTCCATCCACCAGTCCCCGGACGCCGCAATCTGCTCCGGATCAAGGGCCGGAGCTGCCACAGGTGTGATCTCCCGAACACTGTCTGCCGGCAGAGCTAAGTCATGCTCATCATGGCTGTGCGGTGCACCTAACACGGGCTCGAATCCTTCGAAGATCAAGTCTCCGTGGATGTCGGCATTATAGTTTAAGTTTCCAAACCTGACCTGACGGCCAGGGGCGTAGCTCTCGATCTGCTCCAGATGGCCAAGCGAGTTGGCCCGCAGTGCGAAGCTGCCGAATACGAAGATCTGTCTGGGGAGAAAAGCTCACCCTGGATCGCATCGTTGCCAATGATTGAAGGAGCCATCAAGCCTTAATCGTGATGGTGCAGTGGAACTCTCAATGAAAGCACCAATGTCGGTGTCAAAACCGGCGGATCTTGGGTAGGGGGTCCCGAATTGTGCGTCTAAGGCGGATGGTAACTGGAGGCGGGGGACACAATGTTTACCCAGGTTCGGGCCCTCTTGATGGAGGTAATACCCTACTTCCTGCTTGATTGATCTTGATGATATGAGTATTGCAAGAGTTGATCTACCACGAGATCGTAGAGGCCAACCCCTAGAAGCTAGCCTATGATTACAATTGTTCTTGTCCTACGGACTAAACCCTCCGGTTTATATAGACACCAGAGGGGGCTAGGGTTACACAGAGTCGGTTACACGGGAGCAGATCTACATATCGGAATTCCCAATCTTGCCTTCCACGCAAGGGAGAGTCCCACCCATACATGAGACAAAGTCTTCAATCTTGTATCTTCACGGTCCAAGAGTCCGGCCAAAGTATATAGTCCGGCAGTCTGAGGACCCCCTAATCAAGGACTCCCTCAGCCGCCGCTAATGCTGGAGGAGCTGCTAGGGAAGCCAGCGGCAGGCTCAGCATTGGCCGCGGAATCGTCCCGACTACCCCCTCCTAGATAGCACTCTAGGCGGCGGCCTTCCTCGTCGATGGCTTTGAAGAGCATCGTGGAGGCGCCGTCGCACTCAAAATGGAAGGCAAGGGCGCCTTCCGCATGGCAGACTCGAGCAACTTCGCCCTAGCCATGGGTCATGAAGATCTTTCCTGGGGAGACGTCTTTAACCTCCGCTCCAGTCGCCGGGGCGTCGCAGTCGGTGTGTTGCAGCCAAAGCTCGAGGGGGGCCCTCGGCGTCATCTCGGCGGAGAAGAACTGTGGAAAGCGGATCCAAGTGCGTGGAGGTATCGCCACCCACATCCCGACTTTGCATGAGGAGGCCGCTGTGTGGGCTCCTGGGGCGACGGCGTGCATCACCACGGCGCGGCTCGCCGCCTCTCACTCCGGCGCCCTTGGCTTGGGCGTACAGAGGGAGCAGATAGCCGGGAGGTGGCCGCTCTCACCAAGGCCTCGACACCTCAGGCCTCACGACTACGTCGTGGTGGTGGGCCAGCCTCTTCTTTGGCGGAAGTGCCCCGGGCTCGTTGCGGGGTTTTTTTCCCTTCTCAGTGGCGGAGAACCTTCGAATTGGCACCATGGGAGACGTGGTGTAGCAGCAAAGCAAGGAAGAAGAAGAAGGAGGAGGAGGAGCAAAGGAAGAGATGGGTGGCGGGGGCTCCACTCCCCCTTCCCATTAATAGCCAGCAGGAGGCCAACTGTCGGCCTCCACAATCTAAGGTAATAATCACCCTTTTCTGCATGCAACAGTGACTCGTCAAGTCGGGTAGTTGCCAAGGGAGCATAGGGAAGCGGAGACGCCCACATCTGATCGAAAGCCATGCGTCAACCGAGGTCGCAGACTATTGGTGCGCGCGGCTCTCCACACTTGCCCCTTGGCTTCGCCTCGAAGCCAAGTCCGAGCACGCCTTGGGCCCGGGGCAACTGTCGGCGTCCTGGGAATGGGGATCCCCAGACTTTCCTGCCTATGGCCCATGGCGTGGCTTTGCCAGCGGCCCCGTACGACCCATCTTCACCAGCAAACACTCAAGACCCTCGCGAGGGGCCGAGCCTCGCGAGGCAGACGATGCAAGACCTCCTCGGGGGCGGCCTCACCAGGCTGGCTCGAGAGGGGCAGAGAGATCAACGCAAGGGCCACCTCGCGAGGTTCCTTTCATGCAAGCCATGACTAGTAGGGCCAGGCGGGCGCCAGCGTGCATAGTGTCCTCGTTTCCTCTTTGGTGCTAAAGAGGCAAGCGCAGGCGAGGAGTCCCGAGGCATCAGGCAAAGGTTTCCATATCAGTGCAACGAGACCAAGACCAGCAAGACGGCGGGACGGAGGTCACCGTGGAGCCCACGACGGGGTCACCACTAGAGCCTTTGGTAGGCGAAGACCACCTTTAATCAGGATAACTTGTACTAGTTTTCTCCCTTGAAATTTGGCCGTTGTGGCATCCCTTCCCGCCATCATTTGGGAAGAGGACCAGGGCCTCTATAAATAGGACTAGCCACCACAGTAGGAGGCAACTGATCGGAGCCATTCAGATCATCCTCATCCACACAAACTCACCAAACATAAGAGCGCCTCTCCTCAGGAGGCTGTTCTTCCCTTGTAACTGTTCATCCCTAGCCCAAGAGGCAATCCACCATGCCACACTAGAGTAGGTTATTACACCACATCAGTGGCCCGAACCAGTATAAATTTTGTGTCCCTTTGTTCTGAGATTTCGACGCGCTAAGCCTTGAGATCGTGGTGAGGGAGAGTGCAAGGGGGTGGGGGAGAGATCTTCATGCGCACCCAAGTGTACGAACCTCAAGGGTTTTTCCGGAACCCGAAATACGACAGCATGCAAGAGGTGTTGGTTTTGTGGTCCCTCTCGTGCGATTTTTATGATGGTTCAATCTATTGGCCCAAGCGGTTTATCGACAACAACAAATGTCATTTGACCAAATGATAGATTCATTGGTCCGTCTTATGGTAGGTCATGGCGACATGCATGTATGACCAAAGTATCGATCATTACATGCATCCGCCCTACTGACACGAAGTGGGAGGTGGTGGGCCAAGCATCCTAGCTAGGTACAACATTGTGTCATTATATATATCCTAGCTAGGTGGTTGTTAGGGTGCTTTCTGGTAAATGAGGCAGGTGCCACCAAAGTTTTGCATTGTGTATTTAAAGTTTTAAACATCCCCAATATTCGTGCATATATTTGGCCACTTCCAAGTGGTTCTTGACTTCTGGCCCCTCTCATCGAGCTTCAACGACACGCCCAACCATGGGCCCGTGGGGTCAAAGTTGTGCATTGGAATTTTGAACATCACAGACCACCCTTTTCACTCATATATATTTGGGCCACATGCTGGTGTGGCCGTCTTGTGACCCTCTCTAACGTTATTTTTTGCTGCAAAGACTCGGATGACCTTCAACAGACGCGGGGTACAATATCTTAACCGTGTGCGGTACAAGTGCGAAGTGAATCACCACGCCTGCGCAAGCGCGAGCAAACTAAGGTGGAGCTACTGGCTGAACCGTGTGTGATGCAAGTGCGTTAAAATCACCACAACCGCGCAAGAGCGATCAAATTAAGGTGGAGGTACTAGCTCAACCGTGTGCGATTCAAGTGCGCTGAAATCACCACGATCGCGCAAGCACGAGCAAATGGTGGAGGTACTGGCTTAACCGTGTGCGATGCAAGTGCGCTGTAAAACCATCACCTATGCAAGCTAAAGGCGGGTAAGTTTATTTGGAAATTAGGATGAACCATGTGCGATAGACCAGCTAGCTAGAAATATAAAAAAGAAACAAACTACACTCCTTGAGCATTGCAAAAATCTGCGGATCTGCACAACTTTTCCTTATTATCAAACATGCTTGCTGTTATTGGACCACGCGCGATCTTGGGTACTCCCGCCCCACATCAATTCCTTTACCCAAATTTTAGTAGCCGCCGTACTTCAACCGTCCCCCACACTCCTCCAGCACCGACCTTATAGTAAAATTACATTAGCCGAACCATTAGAACCGTCGCCCTCCCTCGTCCACCACCATCTCCACCCACCATTACTAAAAATTCCAGTAGCCGCGGCGTATCCTCAAACACCAACCCCTCCTCCACAGTCCCGCACCCGCCTCTCCCCCCCTCGAAATCTAGCTTGCGGTGGCCACCGGCGCCGTTGCCAACCCCTGTCGGTCTGCCCGTTCCTCCTAGCTTAGATAATAAAGTTCAGGTTACCTAGCGATTCCCATACCGTTGCTCCAATCCCCCTGAGTTTCTTGATGAGGTCTGCGGTGTCCCTCCCTGCCAGATCCACATCCCTTGCTCCAGAATGTCACAGTGTAAGCTCGACCACGTATCCTGTGGAGCGCGACGAGCGTTTGGCCAAGAAGAGGTTTATCATGGCCTCTTCGGCGGACATTCGCGAAGTGGCCGCCATTCGCCCTGACCTGTTAATCCCAGAGCAACATGTAGCCGCGGAAGCCATTGAAGACATTTACTATGTTGCCATGCCAAAGGCTTCATGTCAGCGGGCTAGTGTATTACTGTATCTTAGGAAAGCTCGCTACGACATCAAGCTCATCCACACTGATGGCCTCACGCGGGCCATGTCACAGGTTAAGAGGTCCAACCCCAACCCCTCTGGTTCAACCATCGTTGATCTCTTCGACAGCCCTGCCGCTGATTTCCTCCACCAAGTGGTCAAGGATTTGCGAGCTTTATACGCCATCGAGCCCATTTTTTATTTCTGAAGGACAAGTTCTACAACGGCGGCTTGGGATCCTCAATTGCTAGGTCAGATATCATCGACCATGACCACGACCATGAGGAGGGCACCCACGAAGGTTCTTCCAAGGTGAAACAGCCCATCCGTGACATCAGAGAGCGCACCATGGGTCTATGCTCTTCCAACTGGAAGGATCCCGTCCATGAAATGGGAGGCAACATTCTATCAGCAAATCTTACCTTTTCTAGCATGCCAACCCGTACCCTTTGCTGTAGTAGCATTTGCTGTGTGGTGCTTTAACTATGACGTGTTTAATTATTTCAGTTATGCAAAAATGTATTGTTCAATAGGTTTATGTGATGTTTAAGTATGAATTGTCCACTTCAGTTTCACGAATGGCTATATTTGGTTGCTTATAGTGAGTAGATGCCTTGTTTTTCTGTATTGGGTTGTTAGGTTGGTTGGAGTGAGCATTTTTCCAGTTATCGAGCAGATGCCTTGTTTATTTGTATTTGGTTCTTAGTTTGGTTGCAGTGAGCATTTGTTCAGTTATGAACCAGATGCCTTGTTTATCTGTATTTGGTTGCTAGGTTGCTTTTTTTAGCATTTCTCCAGTTATCAAGAAGATGCCTTGTTTATCTGTATTTGGTTGTTAGGTTGCTTTTTTAACATTTGTCTAGTTATCAAGCAGATGCCTTGTTTATCTTTATCTACTTGTTAGGTTGGTTGCAGTGAGCATTTGTCCAATTTTCAAGCATATGCCCTGTTTATCTGTATTTGCTTGTTAGGTTGGTTGCAGTGAGACTCTCTCGAGTTTTCAATGGCTATATTTGGTTGATATACTGGTCATTTATGCTTGTTTATTTCAGTCAATCACAATGTGTTGTTCATTATGTGCAAGTCAAAATTGTGCCGCTTGACTACATCAATACCAGTTTGAACGGCTATTCCTAGCATAGTTAATACATGCCCTTTATTTCAGTTTTACACATTAATCCAGTGTGATGTTTAAGAATTACCTACGTTCTATTCATTTTCAACAATACCAGTTTGAATTGCAATATTTGATGGCTGTTAAGCATGCTGTCGGTAACACTGCCTTCCATTTTATATCTGCTTTAAAAGCATGCTGAAACCAACACATTCAAGCTATTATTTGGGGATGATGTTGTTCACATTTGCTATATTTATTTGATGTTAAGATTGTTGTACTTATCATGGCTTTCCACTACTTATGTAGGACAACAACGGGAGTGCCCACCATTTTCCGCCGAGGTTTGCTTAATCCCTCGGCTTGTACTCCCCCCGTTGTTCCATAATGTAGTGCATATAGATCCAGGCCTGGACACTAGTTAGCTTCTATTATTGACTTGTTGCTTGTAGGTACATATGCCCTTGGCAAGGATCCATGCATCCACCCTTTTTGCGTATGGGGCAATGAGATATTGATGAACAAGCATCAAGTGATGAAACTGATAAGGATTATTAGCAAAAAGATAAGAATGGTGGCAAGCAATTTATTTGTTTATGCTCTATCCAACACAATAGTGAGTTGTAGGATGGTAACAACAAACTCTGTAGCCTTCTTTTTTTTGCTGCCCATAATGAGTTATTAGACAATGATGTGTGAATATTTTTTGTTCCTAGTGGTTCCCGAAGCAGTTCACTCAAGATTACCTCGCAAAGTACATGATTGCTGGACATGCAATGAAGGTTAAAGTATTTCATCCAAACTACAATGAGCATCGATAAGTCCTAATGAAGATAGTGAAGGATGGACGGCAACCATCACAAAGGGTTGGCCTAGAGTCGTGCACGCATTACTCATGAATGAGGGCACAATATGGGCATTCCGCTTCACCTTCTCCAACAACCATAATGTCTTTCGCCTCTCTCTTTACAGTCTTCAGTACAACCGTGGTTCATCATTCTTTATTTGGTGCTTCTGTAGTTCTTTAGTATATGTACCCATGGATTCGTGGTTGAACCTATATTTGTAATAAACATGGTTGGATATGAAATAAGTGATTGCCTACTTTCAAATTCAAAACATGTTATTTTATTAATTAGGGATTACACAGCACACGGTTTGCAAAAGCGAAATGTCTGTGATATACGTGGAGATGAGAAACGTTTCTAGGATCGAGTACGTGTGCGATCAATATCCACTGCACACACGACTTCTTGTTGAAAACTATTTGCGTTAGGCGACCTTGCACAAACGTTTACCACATAACAAGTGTGTGTGATGGACAACCTTTGGCACACAGTTTCTTCTGCGCACCGTGTGTGATGCATTCAACAACGCAAACGATTAAATTATTAATATCGTGTGCAATGGCAACACTATAATAAATGATTTAATGGGAAAAATTGTGTGTGATGTACCTGTGAACGGAGAAGTTTTCCTTGGAGTGACTATGTGGGATGTACATACGAATGAAAACGTTTAGCGAGGGCTGACTATGTGGGATGTACTTGCGACCCAAAACAATTTTGCCTGTATAATTGTATTTTTAGCTCTACTATACATATTTCCATATTTGAGCGCTCGTAGGTCGCACACGACATCATTTTGCCGAGCGTGTGTGCTAGGAGGGCATATCCCCGACGGTTTCTCGGTCGTGTGGGAAGGACCCCCTATTGCCCACACTCACTTGGCGACGGCTCCAAATGCCGTCGCGGAAAGGGGTTAAAAACCATTTGTATAGCACCGATGCGTTCCAATGGCATCTCCTTCCAGCAGGACGTTTGTGCGTAAAGGGGGACTCCTGAGCATCACGACTCAGGAGCCTAACTGGTCATGTAGCCCCTAACCCCTCGGTCTCGTCCTGGTGATCCGGACGACCCAACGGCGGCAGAGGTATGCGCGGGGCTAGGCCCTACCGACGTAGAACACCAAGCAAACAGGAAGGAAATCGTGGAATCCTACCAAATTATTATAAGACATGTTGTTCCCCAAATGCCAAACAGAAGTTTTAACTCCTCCACGAGGCACGATGCATATCGCAGGAAAGTAAAAGTGGAAAGGAGCACCACCATTAAGCCTCCTCTTCAGCATTAGGCACTACCGTCAGGGAGCGCCCCGTCATCGGCAGCGTCGCCGTCGCCCGTGTCGTCTTCTGTAGTCATGGGATCGGCGGCACCATCAGCCAGAGGCACAGGGTTGATGGCCAGGAAATTCTCCAACAGGGCCTCCACCAAGTCCTTGATGGCGTCGGCAGTAGCTGCATAGTGCTTCTCATCCATAGGTTCAAGTAGAGCTCCAAGGTCGGTGCTCAGGTCGCGAGCGTGGAGGTGGCTGAAGACGCGCATCATAGCCAAGTAGGAGAGCGCTCGAGCTTCCCCTTCCATGATGGTGCCAACCCCATTGGCGACACCCTCGAGCGCCTCGACAAGCTGAGGGAGCAGCTCAGCAGGGCCCTCCTCGACGGTCACCAACGACTTCTTCAACCCCCTCCCGTAGAGTTCCTGCAATGCCTCGCGGGATCTCTTCTCAAGAGAGTCAAAGGCGGCACAGTCGTTGGCAAGGATGCTGGCCTTGGCCTCCAACAGGGCCTTCTCCCCTTGCACCTCCTCCTTCATCTTCTCCAGGCGATCACGCTCCACGGCCTGCGCCACGCCAGATGTTGTAGCTCGGTGTCACGGCCGGCAACCGCATCCTCTCTAGCCTTCAGCTTCTCCTCCCGTGCCTCGTGCTGGTTCCCCTTGGTAGCACGTTCATTACGCAGGGTCTTCAGCTCGGCCTCCGCCACCCGACAGTGCTCCTTGGCAGCCTCGGCATCATTCAATGCCACCTCGCGGGTGGCTGCGGCCAGGTAGGCGGCCCGCTTACCCTCCTCAGCAGGTGCCACGGCCTGTTCCCATACCGCCCTCACAGACACATCGGACCGTAGCCACCCCGCAATCAAGTCCAGTTGCCCCTGACACCAGCCAGCTGTCAGCACCCTGAAGGTCGTTGCGAAGCTTGGTTAGTGGGAGAAGGGCGTACTCCAGGGCGTCAGTCGAATCAAGGAGACCACGGCCCAGCGGTGCGACGGAAGGGGGCAGAGACCAGAAGGATCCGGGGACTCCTAAGTCTTCATGACCATAGCAGGTGAGCTGGGGGGTGGAGGCCTCAGGAGTCCGCTTGGCTGCAGAGATTGCCTTCTCCTGAGGACGGGCTTCTGGATCTCACGAGGATAACCCGGACACTGAGGCTCGGGAGCCATCACCATCCCTCTGTGCCGGAGGAGACGCGACAGCAGCTCGCTACTGGGTCTCAGGGGCTATGGTCGCCCCTTCTTCTTCTTCACCACCGGCATTGGCCTAGCAGTGCAAGGGGGACATCAAGAAACTACGTCAAGGACAGGAACGAAGGATCAGGACGGAGCACTTACTGGTCTATCGCAGCGTACTCCCTCGCCCTCTTTTGGAGCACCAAACCCAACGGCTCCACTGGCTGGGGCACTGGCACTCGAGCCCAAGAGGTAGGCAAGCGGTCGGCGGCCAGACCCGCAGCAGCGCCGACTGGCAACAGAGCAGATGCGTCGCCTCGGGAGATCAGCGCAGATCTGCTCTTCTTCAGGACCCCGGCTGACGGCTTCTTCGGAGGGGTGCCCCTAAACCTCGTCATGACCCTGGCGGGGTTCAGCGACTCCCTCACCGGATGCTCGCCGGCCACATCGTCATCAGGGAAGGTGTGGAGGAGCTCCGCCACACGAGGAGTAGAAGTCTCCCCCACCCCCTCCCGGGTCACCTCCGAGTCAGGCCTCTCCTCCTTGCCGGACTCGTCGGAGGATACCATCACCGGGGCTGCCACCATCGGGGCCCCGGTAGGCGCCGACGGCTCGAGCCTGCGCTCATGGAAGACGGGTATGGCGGCGGCGATCTTTGCCCCATCCGGGGGTGGTACAGCGGAAGATGGGTATCAGGCGGTTACCCATGATCCTCTGCAACCAGGAGGTGGAGAACCTTGTCCAGCTCCTCGTCGGACAAAGCATCCGGGCGTAGGCGGAGGTCGCCTCCCTCATTTGAGAGCTTCCACAAGGGGCGCGAGCGCGCCTGGAGCGGAGCCAGGCACTGCAACATGAACTCTTTAATGATCATGGCCCCCGTAAGCTTCTCCACCTTCGGATCGTCAGGCTTTAGGTCGGCCGCCATCCTCCCCAACATCTACTCCACCCGCGGTCGGTGAGCTTCATGCTACTCCACCAGTCATGAGGCACTGGTATCCCCGTCGGCAGAACCAACCGAGGGTAGGGGCTCTTGGCATCCATGAGGACCCACTTGTTCGGGAAGGCCTCCGCCTTCTTACCGACTCTCGAGATTGTGTTGCTTCCATTGGCCGCAATGAAGTTGGCGCACCCCGAGCATGGGCCATCCTTGTTCCAAAAGTAAAAGAAGCAGCACCACGGAAGGCATCACCCCCACGAATGCTTCGTAATAAAAGGCGAAGATTGACAACAGGACGACGGAGTTGGGATGAAGATGGAGGGCGTGGAGCTTGTAATGGTAGAGGACGGCATATAAAAATTCAGAGAGAGGGGGGACCAGCCCCACGAAGACTCTGTGCATGAAGAAGGGGTGTAAAGTACTACTAGAGGCCTCTGGCTTGGTGGAGCCGGCCCAAAGCGCGGTCTGTCCCCGCTAATTGATGTCGCCCGCTCAGGAGCGCGGTGGCGAAGTTCTTCTCCGAGACATTGGGTGCACTCAGGGTGGGCTCCAACCAGGAAGGCGAGCGCACGGCCTGCACCTTGTCAGACGCCATCGGCTGCTGGATCGAAGAGGAGTCCGTGCGGATCTAGAGTCTCTTGGGGCGAAGAACAGGAAATGGGATCTGGAGCAAGACGAAGGAAGAAAATGAAGGCTCTGTAGCGTTCACCAGCCTTTTGCCAGGCGAGAACGGTTGCCAAGGTGGTGTGGGGAAGAGGAGGAGCCCACGTACCATCAATTGCCATACGTCGACCAAGGCTGCAGGCGGTTCGGGCCCGCAGCGCTCCGCACTTGCCCTTTGGCTTCGCCTTGAAGCCAAGCTCGAGCGCGCCTTGGTCCCGGGGGCTACTGTCGGCGTCCTGGGAATGGGGGTACCTAGACTTGCTTGCCTGCAGCCGATGGCGTGATTCCATCAACAGCCCGGTATGGCCCATCTTCAGCAGCAACAACTCAAGACCCTCACGAGGCGGATGACACAAAGACCTCCCTGGGGCAGCCTCACTAGGCTGGCTCCCGAGGAGCAGAGATATCTATGCAAGGGGTGTTGGGGAACACAATAATTTCAAAAAACTTCCTACGCACACGCAAGATCATGGTGATGCATAGCAAGGACAGGGGAGAGTGTTGTCCACGTACCCTCGTAGACCGTAAGCAGAAGCGTTATGACAACGCGATTGATGTAGTGGTACGTCTTCACGATCGATAGATCCTAGTATCGAATGTATGGCACCTCCATGATCTACACACATTCAGCTGGGCGACGTCCCACGAACTCACGATCCAGCAGAGTGTCGAGGGAGAGCTTCGTCAGCACGACGGCGTGATGACGGTGATGATGATGCTACCGGAACAGGGCTTCCCTAAGCACCGCTACGATATGACCGACGTGGATTATGGTGGAGAGGGGCACCGCACACGCCTAAGGGGTCAATGATCAACTTGTGTGTTCTAGGGTGCCCCCTGCCTCGTGTATATAAAGGAGCAAGGGGGAGGCCGGCCGGCCTTGGG
This sequence comes from Triticum aestivum, assembly GCF_018294505.1. Taxonomy (NCBI): domain Eukaryota; kingdom Viridiplantae; phylum Streptophyta; class Magnoliopsida; order Poales; family Poaceae; genus Triticum; species Triticum aestivum. Next base: position 379,639,685 of record NC_057803.1, on the reverse strand, counting down.
GCGTGCCAAGGAGAGGGAGGAGTCCTCCTCCGAGTAGGAGTAGGACTCCCCCTTCCCTAATCCAACTAGGAAGAAGGAGGGGGAGGAAAGAGAGGGAGAGAGGGAGGGAAAGATGGGGCACTGCCCCCCTCCTTGTCCAATTCGGACTCCCAAGGGGGGCACGCGGCCAACCCTATGGCCCCTCCTCTCTCACTCTCTCACAAGGCCCATGTTGGCCCATTAGTTCCCCCGAGGGTTCCGATAAACCCCCGGCACTCCGATAATTATCCAGTGACCCCCAGAACTCATCTGTTGTCCGAATATAGTCATCCAATATATCAATATTTATGTATCGACCATTTCGAGACTCCTCATCACTTTTGTGATCATATCCGAGACTCCGTACTACCTTCAGTACATCAAAACACATAAACTCATAATACCGATCATCACCGAACGTTAAGCGTGCGGACCCTACGGGTTCGAGAACTATGTAGACATGACCGAGACATGTCTCCGTTCAATAACTAATAGAGGAACCTAGATGTTCATTTTGGCTCCCACATAGTCTACCAAGATCTTTATCGGTCAAACCACATAACGATATACGTTGTTCCCTTTGTGATCGGTATGTTACTTGCCCGAGATTCAATCATCGGTATCTCAATACCTAGTTCAATCTCGTTACCGACAAGTCTCTTTATTCATTCCGTAATGCATCATCCCGTAACTAACTCATTAGTCATATTGCTTACAAGGCTTATAGTGATGTGCATTACCGAGAGGGCCCAGATATACCTCTCCGACAATCGGACTGACAAATCCTAATCTCGATCTATGCCAACTCAACAAACACCATCGGAGACACCTATAGAGCACCTTTATAATCACCCAGTTATGTTGTGACGTTTGGTAGCACACAAAGTGTTCCTCCGGCATTCGGGAGTTGCATGATCTCATAGTCATAGGAACATGTATAAGTTATGGAGAAAGCAATGGCAACAAACTAAATGATCATCGTGCTAAGCTAAGGGATGGGTGAGTCAATCACATCATTCTCTAATGATGTGATCTCGTTAATCAAATGACAACTCATGTCTATGGTTAGTAAAAATAACCATCATTGATTCAACGAGCTAGTCAAGTAGAGGCATATTAGTGACATTCTATTTGTCTATGTATTCACATATGTACTAAGTTTCTGGTTAGTACAATTCTAACATGAATAATAAACATTTATCATGATATAAGGAAATATAAATAAGAACTTTATTATTGCCTCTACGGCATACTTCGTTCGGTCTCCCACTTGGACTAGAGTCAATACTCTAGATTACATTGTAATGATTCTAACACCCATCGAGTCTTGGTGCTGATCATGTTTTGCTCGTGAGAGAGGCTTAATCAACGGGTCTGCAACATTCAGATCCGTATGTAGCTTTCAAATCTCTATGTCTCCCTCCTTGACTTGATCGCGGATGGAATTGAAGCGTCTCTTGATGTGCTAGGTTCTGTTGTGAAATTTGGATTCCTTTGCCAAGGCAATTGCACCAGTATTGTCACAACAGATTTTCATTGGACCCGATGCACTAGGTATTACACCTAGATCGGATATGAACTCCTTCATTTGTTCCTTCTGAAGCAGCTATATATTCCGCTTCACACGTAGATCCCGCCACGACACTCTACTTGGAACTGCACCAACTGACAGCTCCACCAGTTAATAAAAACATGTATCCAGTTTGTGACTTAGAGTCATCCGAATCAGTGTCAAAGCTTGCATCGACATAACCGTTTACGACGAGCTCTTTCTCACCTCCATATACGAGAAACATATCCTTACTCCTTTTCAGGTATTTCGGGATGTTCTTGACTGTTGTCTAGTGATCCACTCCTGGATTACTTTGGTACCTCCCTGCTAGACTGATAGCAAGGCACACATCAGGTCTGGTACACATCATTGCATACATGATAGAGTGTATGGCTGAAGCATAGGGAACACCTTTCATTTTCTCTCTATCTTCTATAGTGGTCGGGCATTGAGTCTGACCCAACTTCACACCTTGCAATACAGGCAAGAACCCTTTCTTTGCCTGATCCATTTTGAACTTCTTCAAAACTTTATCAGGGTATGTGCGTTGTGAAAGTCCAATTAAGCGTCTTGATCTATCTCTATAGATCTTGATGCCCAATATATAAGCAGCTTCGCCGAGGTCTTTCATTGAAAAATTCTTGTTCAAGTATCCTTTTATTCTATTCAAAAATTCAGTATCAATTCCGATCAACAATATGTCATCTACATATAATATCATAAATGCTACAAAGCTCCCACTCACTTTCTTGTAAATACAGGCTTCTCCAAAAGTATGTATAAAACCATATGCTTTGATCAAACTATAAAAGCATATATTCCAACTCCGAGAGGCTTGCACCAGTCCATAAATGGATCGCTGGAGCTTGTACACTTTGTTAGCACCTTTTGGATCGACAAAACCTTCTGGTTGCATCATATACAACTCTTCTTTAAGATATCCATTAAGGAATGCAGTTTTGACATCCATTTGCCAAATTTCATGAGCATAAAATGCGGCAATTGCTAACATGATTCGGACGGACTTAAGCATCGCTACGGGTGAAAAGGTCTCATCGTGGTCAACTCCTTGAACTTGTCAAAAACCTTTCGCAACAAGCTGAGCTTTGTAGACAGTAATATTACCGTGAGCGTCAGTCCTCTTCTTGAATATCCAATTATTCTCTATGTCCTGCCGATCATCGGGGAAGTCAACCGAAGTCCATACTTTGTTTTCATACATGGATCCCATCTCAGATTTCATGGCCTCAAGCCATTTTGAGGAATCTGGGCTGATCATCCCTTCCTCATAGTTCGTGGGTTCGTCATTGTCATGTGCATGACTTCCAGAATAGGATTACCGTACCACTCTAATGCGGATCTCACTCTGGTTGACCTACGAGGTTGGGTAGTAACTTGATCAGAAGTTTCATGATCATCATCATTAGCTTCCTCACTTACTGGTGTAGGAATCACTGGAACTGAATTCAGTGATGAACTATTTTCCAATAAGGGAGCAGGTACAATTACCTCACCAAGTTCTACTTTCCTCCCACTCACTTATTTCAAGAGAAACTCCTTCTCTAGAAAGGATCCATTCTTAGCAACGAATATCTTTCCTTCGGATCTGTGATAGAAGGTGTACCCGATAGTCTCCTTTGGGTATCCTATGAAGACACATTTCTCCAATTTGGGTTCGAACTTATAAGGTCGAAGCTTTTTCACATAAGCATCACAGCCCCAAACTTTAAGAAACGACAACTTGGGTTTCTTGCCAGACCATAGTTCATAAGGTGTCGTCTCAACGGATTTAGATGGTGCCCTATTTAACATGAGTGCAACCGTCTCTAAAGCATAACCCCAAAACGATAGCGGTAAATCAGTAAGATACATCATAGATCGAACCATATCTAGTAAAGTACGATTACAACGTTCGGACACACCATTACGCTGTAGTGATCCGGGTGGCATGAGTTGCGAAACTATTCCGCATTATTTCAAATGAAGACCAAACTCATAACTCAAATATTTTACTCCACGATCAGATCGTAGAAACTTTATTTTCTTGTTACAATGATTTTCCACTTCACTTTGAAATTCTTTGAACTTTTCAAATGTTTCAGACTTATGTTTCATTAAGTAGATATACCCATATCTACTCAAATCATCTGTGAAGGTGAGAAAATAACGATATCCGCCGCGAGCCTCATTGTTCATTGGACCACAAACATCAGTATATATGATTTCCAATAACTCTGTTGCTCGGTCCATTGTTCCGGAGAATGAAGTTTTAGTCATCTTGCCCATGAGGCATGGTTCGCAAGTACCAAGTGATTCATAATCAAGTGATTCCAGAAGTCCATCAGAATGGAGTTTCTTCATGCGCTTTACGCCAATATGACTGAAACGACAGTGCCACAAATAAGTTGCACTATCATTATCAACTCTGCATCTTTTGGCTTCAATACTATGAACATGTGTATCACTACTATCAAGATTTAGTAAAAATAGACCACTCATCAAGGGTGCATGACCATAAAAGATATTACTCATATAAATAGAACAACCATTATTCTCTGATTTAAATGAATAACCGTCTCGCATCAAACATGATCTAGATATAATGTTCATGCTCAACGATGGCACCAAATAACAATTATTTCGGTCTAAAACTAATCCTGAAGGTAGGTGTAGAGGTAGCGTGTCGACGGCGATCACATCGACTTTGGAACCATTTCCCACGCGCATCATCACCTCGTCCTCAGCCAATCTTCACTTAATCTATAGCCCCTGTTTCGAGTTGCAAATGTTAGCAACTGAACCAGTATCAAATACCCAGGCACTACTGCGAGCATTAGTAAGGTACACATCAATAACATGTATATCAAATATACCTTTCACTTTGCCATCCTTCTTCTCCGCCAAATACTTGGGGCAGTTCAACTTCAAGTGACCAGTCGCTTTGAAGTAGAAGCACTCAGTCTGAGGCTTAGGTCCAGACTTGGGTTTCTTCACTTGAGCAGCAACTGGTTTGCTATTCTTCTTGAAGTTATCCTTCTTCCCTTTACCCTTTTTCTTGAAATAGGTGGTCTTGTTGACCATAAACACTTGATGCTCCTTCTTGATTTCTACCTCCACAGCCTTTAGCATTGCAAAGAGCTCAGGAATTGTCTTATTCATCCCTTGCATATTACAGTTCATCACGAAGCTCTTGTAGCTTGGTGGCAGTGATTGAAGAACTCTGTCAATGACACTATCATCAGGAAGATTAACTCCCAGTTGAGTCAAGTGGTAGTGGTACCCAAACATTCTGAGTATATGTTCACTCACATAACTATTCTCCTCCATCTTGCAGCTGTAGAACTTATTAGAGACTTCACATCTTTCAATCCAAGCATTTGCTTGAAATATTAACTTCAACTCCTGGAACATCTCATATGCTCCATGACGTTCAAAACATCATTGAAGTCCCGGTTCCAAGCCGTAAAGCATGGCACACTGAACTATCTAGTAGTCATCAGCTTTGCTCTGCCAGATGTTCATAAGATCTAGCGTTGCTCCTGTAGCGGGTTTGTCACCTAGTGGTGCTTCTAGGATGTAATTCTTCTGTGCAGCAATGAGGATAATCCTCAAGTTATGGACCCAGTCCATGTAGTTTCTACCATCATCTTTCAACTTAGCTTTCTCTAGGAACGCATTAAAATTCAACGGAACAACAACACGGGCCATCTATCTACAACAACATAGACTTGCAAAATACTATCAGGTACCAAGTTCAAGATAAATTAAAGTTCAATTAATCAAATTACTTAAGAACTCCCACTTAGATAGACATCTCTCTAATCATCTAAGTGATCATGTGATCCATATCAACTAAACCATGACCAATCATCATGTGAGATGGAATAGTTTTCAATGGTGAACATCACTATGTTGATCATATCTACTATATGATTCATGCTCGACCTTTCGGTCTCAGTGTTCCGAGGCCATATCTGCATATGCTAGGCTCGTCAAGTTTAACATGAGTATTATGTGTGTGCAAAACTGGCTTGCACCTGTTGTATGTGGACGTAGAGCTTATCACACCCGATCATCACATGGTGTCTCGGCACAACAAACTGTAGCAACAGTGCATACTCAGGGAGAACACTTATACCTTGAAATTTAGTGAGAGATCATCTTATGATGCTACCGCCAAACTAAGCAAAATAAGATGCATAAAGGATAAACATCACATGCAATCAATATAAGTGATATGATATGGCCATCATCATCTTGTGCCTTTGATCTCCATCTCCAAAGCACCGTCATGATCACCATCGTCACCGGCTTGACTGTAACACCCACGATGCGGCTATATCTCCCACGTGTCGGGGCACGACTTAGTGGCTTAGCCGCATGGTAGGTTTGTCGCAAGAGGGGTAATCTTCACACAATCCCGTGAACGAATAAGAAAGGGATAAAGAGTTGGCTTTCAATCGCCACTTCAGACAAATACAAGTTAAACATACATCATCTAGAATACAATCAAGGTCCGGCTAGGGAACCAAAATAAAAGAAGACAACCCCAAATGCTAGATCCCCGATCATCCCAACTGGGCTCCACTACTGATCAATAGGAAACGAAACAACACAACGAACAAGATATTCATCGAGCTCCCACTTGAAATCGGTTGCATCGCCTGCACAGGTATCATCGGCACCTGCAACTGTTTGGAAGTATGTATGCGTCATGAGGACTCATCAATCTCACACCCGCGAGATCAAGACTATTTAAGCTTATGGGTAGGAAAGGGTAGTGAGGAGGAGCTGCAGCAAGCACTAAGCATATATGGTGGCTAACATACGCAAATAAGAGAGAGAGAAGAGAAGCAACGCAACGGTCGTGAACTAGAAGTGATCCAGAAGTGATCCTAAAACTATTTACATTCAAGCATAACACAAGAACCGTGTTCACTTCCTGGACTCCGCCGAAAAGAGACCATCACGGCTACACACGCGGTTGATTCATTTTAATTAAGTTAAGTATCAAGTTCTCTACAATCAGACGTTAACAAATTGCCATCTACCCATAACCGCGGGCACGGCTTTCGAAAGTTCAAAACCCTGAAGGGGTGTCCCAACTTAGCCCATCACAAGCTCTCACGGTCAATGAAGGATATTCCTTCTCCCGGGAAGACCCGATCAGACTCGGAATCCCAGTTACAAGACATTTCGCCAATGGTAAAACAAGACCAGCAAAGCCACCCGATGTGCTGACATCCTGATAGGAGCTGCACATATCTCGTTCTCAGGGCAACACCAGATGAGCAATCCGTACAACTAAAATCAGACCTCAAGTTTCCCCGAGGTGGCGCTGCAAGGGACTCTTGTTCGGACCAACACTTAGACAAGCACTGGCCCGGGGGGGTTAAAATAGAGATGACCCTCGGGAGTGCGACTCCCAGGGGAAAAGTAGGTGGTGGTGAGGAAAATGTAAAACCAAGGTTGGGCCTTGCTGGAGGAGTTTTATTCAAAGCGAACTGTCAAGGTGTTCCCATAACACCCAACCGCGTAAGGGACGCAAATCAAGGAGCATAACACCTGTATGATGGAAACTAGGGCAGCAAGAGTGGAACAAAACACCAGGCATAAGACCGAGCCTTCCACCCTTTACCAAGTATATTGATGCATTAATATAAATAAGAGATATTGTGATATCCCAACATATCCATGTTCCCACATGGACCAAACTTCAGCTTCACCTGCAACTAGCAACGCTATAAGAGGGTTTGAGCAAAAGCGGTAACATAGCCAAACAACCGTTTGCTAGGAAAGGAGGGTTAGAGGCTTGACATGATAATATGGGAGGCATGATATAACAAGTGGTAGGTATCGCGGCATAGTAATAGATCTAGCAACTAGCAAGCAAAGATAGAATTGATTTCGAGGGTATGGTCATCTTGCGTGAGATCCCGTGTTGACACTTGATTTTGGCACAATGCAGAATGCAATGGAGATGGCCTCAAATGACAAAATATTCTAAATGAGAAATTTCACATTGCCGAGTGGAACAACTTTGATGTTTGGACCATAATCATTCGGCATCATATCAAAGACCAAAACTACACTCAGATTGTCATGTTTAGGTGTTCTGAGTGTTTTTTGGTCACGTACGCCTCCAGGACAATCTCGGATGAAGGAATGCTCTACATGCATTGTCTTCGTCTCGTCGAATCGGTCGATTTTGATATAAAAATCATCTCAATCCGAGTTCGTATGCAAAAGTTAGAGCTATCTGGATGCAACCATGTCAAGAGGCGAAATAAGACGCGGAAGACCAGACATGTCTTGGCAAGTGTCTGATGTAATGCGTGAGTGTTTTGCCCCAGAAGATGGCCTCGAGTCGGAAAACGTTCAACACGAAAGTTTTTCGTCTCGTCAAAATGGTCAACTTTGCTTTTGGACGCATTTTCATCCGAGGTCGTTTGCTGCCTCAAAAACCTTGCCGGGGAAAGCTTGCCGCCATGAACAGTAACCTTGCCGGGGAAAGCTTGCCGCCGTGAACAGTAACCTTGCCGGGGAAAGCTTTCCGCCGTGAACAGTAACCTTGCCGGGGAAAGCTTGCCGCTGTGAATAGTAACCTTGCCGGGGGAGAGCTTGCGGCCATGAATAGTAACCTGCCGGGGAAAGCTTGCCGCTGTGAACAGTAACCTTGCTGGGGGAGAGCTTGCCGCCGTGAACAGTAACCTGCCGGGGAAAGCTTGCCGCCGTGAACAGTAACCTTGCCGGGAAAGCGTGCTGCCGTGAACAGTAGAAACTGTCGAGGCCAATCCGACCAGATGCTGAAGATGGGCTCAAATACTTATCTAGATGGCTTCGGATGAAGAAGTGTTCAACACGGGAGTTGTTCGTAACGTCAAAACGGTCAACTTTGCTTTTGGAGTCATCATCATCCGACGTAGTATATGACCTGCAGAGATGCTGCAAGAGTCGGACGGTCCAGTCAGCTACATGAACGAGTCCGACTCGAAATTAGAGATGACCCCGTGGAGTATTCAAGATGGCCTTATTTGGAAAAGTGATCAACATACGGATTGTTGGCCTCATCGAAGCACACATAATTGATATTTGAACCGTCTCCATCGGAAGTCATATGCAGATTCCACAGCCCACGCAAGGAGCAAGACAGAAGATTGGACCAGATTCGGGCTGAATCCGAGTGGGACCAGAACTAGGATTCTAGGACCTGAATTGATGTAATTTTCTTGTAAGGAAAGCCTAGATAAATCCTTTGCTTGTACGGGAAGTCCAGCCGCCTCTTATATATGTTGGGGGTGACGGCCGATTGAACAACACACAATCGAAAAAATCAATATACTACTTTTTCATCTACGTTTTATCTCTCCACCGTTTTTCTATCTCGTTCTTCGCTGTTCTTCGTGTTTGAGAGCTGCGAATCCCGAGGCTCTAGGGGCAAGCGAATCGACCTAGGGCAGCCCATAGCCGCCGCACTCCCTGACGGGGTCCCTCCCAGGGGTGTGGGGTTTTCGGGTCTGCAAAAGCGCCCGTCGACTGTCTTGTGTATCGCGCTGTCGGTCGGGTCTCCTTCGACGTGAGCTGCGGTGCATCACCCCCGGTGTCGAGGGTACACGTGACGTGTTCGTGTGTCAACACACTTTTTGGCGACTCCGCTGGGGACAAAGATCAATCATCATCATCCACCATGTCCGATCTTCCCAAGCCATTTGAGGTGGACGCCGATAACATCATTAAGCCCAGTCTTGATGAGATATCGGCCGATCATCGCCAAGTCTATGAGGAGTACAAGAAGGCGCGCGAGGAGAAGGACCTGCAGGAGTTCCTTGCAAAATTCAAGAAAGATCGCCAAGGCAACATCACTCCGATTGAAGAAATCAAGTTCCCTCCTCTTCAAACTGAACAGGTTAAACCTTCTGTAAGTATTGCCTTTTCTCCTGAGCAGTGGGCTGAGATTGAAAGTCGTATTGCTGATGGTAACAATCTAGTCTATCAAACTTTCATAGAAAATACTAATGCTCAGAAGAATATATCTCAATCGTCTAGTGGTAATGATGGTATAGCTGCTAGTGTGCAAAACCCTAATATGTCTTTGCCCATCTCATCAGCATCTCCCATGCCAATGACTTATTATCCTACCCAAACAAATCAGATTGTGGCTGCACCCATTAATCCTATTATAAGCGTGCCAGGTTCGGTGGCAATGCCGAACCAAACCCTACCTACAGCTACATCCACTCGACCATTACCAAAATATGGGTCGACGTACATGCCACAATTCCTACCTACAGCTAGTAACCCTACTCCTCCTATGCCACTGCCACAAGCGTGATCGTCCACTATGGATGATGGTCTAGCTAATCTTAGAGAGGAGATGGCTAAGATGCTTCGAGAGAATTTTGGAGTTGAGTTACCTCGGAATCGGATTTACCAAAAGTCGTACCCCTAGTACTTTGATGCCATCCAGTGCCCTCCAGGATATAAAATTCCAGATTTTGTTAAATTTAATGGAGAAGGCACAAAAACCACATGGGAGCATGTTAGTCAATATTTAGCACAATTGGGTGAGGCAGGCTCATTGAACGAATTGAAAGTGCGTTTATTTCCTTTATCATTAACTGGTACCGCATTTTCATGGTTTTCTTCTTTACCCCATGGTTCCATTCGGGTTTGGTCGCAGCTAGATCAGAAGTTTCATGATCACTTTTATAGCGGCGACAATGAACTCAAGTTGTCACATCTAACATCGGTTAAGCAGAAGCATGATGAATCGGTCTCCGATTACGTCAAGAGATTTAGAGAAACAAAAAACTGGTGTTTTAGTTTGGTGATAACCGAGAGAGACTTGGCAGACCTAGTGCTGAGTGGTTTGAGAACTCCCATCAGAGAAAAGCTAGAAGGCTATGAGTTCTTAAATATCAACCAAGTCTTACAAAGGGCTTTGGCTCAGGAAAGCCGAAGCAAAGACCTCAAAGAAGTGCATAGATACAAAGCGATCGTCCAAAGATGAATATGATCGAATATGATAGTGATCACTCGGACGATGAGGGTGATGTTTTTTCTACTGAATTTGTTTGGCCATCTAAGGCCAAACCATTTACTTGCAATGATCTGAAACCGATTCATAAGAATCGTGATGAAGAGATGAAGTTTACTTTTAACGTTGCCAAGTGTGATAAAATATTTGATGCTTTGCTGCAAGCTAAAATTATTAGAATAACTCATACTTTGCCGCCGTTTGAAGAGCTGAAACGGCACGCTTATTGCAAGTATCATAATTCTTTTTCTCATGCTACTAACGATTGCAATGTTTTTCGATGACAGATACAATCGGCCATTAATGACGGACGATTGAACTTTTCTGAAATGCAAGTTGATAAACAGCCTTTTCCAATGAATACCATGGATTTGGAGGGGAAGAAGCTACTCATTCGGCCGGAGGTAGCCGAATCTGCTAATAAAGCTAATGTCATTGTCGGTGAGCCCAGGAAAGACAAGGAGGACAACAAGGTCTTGGGGAGACAGTTGTGCTTGATAAGCAACCCGATGGCAAGGAAGTGATCAAAATCACCATCAAGAATCCTACACTCGGGGGGCAACCGCAAGTGCAAGAAAATACTCGTGTTAAATTTGTCAAGCCCAAGAGTCCAGAAGTTGGCAAGTGGAAGAAGAATGAAGCTAAAGTGCAGCGCAAGCGGATCAAGCCAACTTTTGATATGTTGTTGTCCAAGTATGCTAACCAGTCGGCCGGTTCTAGTTTCAATCGACCGACTCATCTGAAACGACCAAGGTCACCATCAGCTGATATGTTCAGTCGGTATACAAAACCGAGTGGACCAAGGGCGCAGTTTTCAGAAGAGCAGAGGCAATCTGTGTGGGATCGACTTGATTACTCATATAATGGCCGACTCAACATCGGTGACTATCAGTCGGCTGGTCAAAATATGCGACCGAGTGGAAATTATCCGAGTGTAAGGATGCACCCAGGTGGAAGCTATCCGAGTGAAAAAATGTGGCTAAGTAGATTCCATCCGACTGGATTCCATCCGAGTGACATCCATCCGAGTGGATTCCATCAGAGTAAAAAGTTGCTCCCGAGTGGAAATTTCATGCATCTGCAAAGTCGAAAAGAATGGCGTGTTAAGTCACCAAGTGTTGCAGCAGTTGAGTCGGGAAAAATCAAGGAGAAAACGGATGCCGACTCACTTACCTTGGGCACCAAAACATTTGCCATACATCAGCCAATTGTGCATAGCAAACCGACTGAGCCGATACTTTCTATCGCACCAAAGCACTCGGCTAATGACCATGAAGCAAGCACTAGCCGAGTAAAAACGAGAGATCCTAAATACACTCAGCCAAAGTGGTGTCCTCCAGGGCTAACAAAGACACAGAAGAGGAAACTGCAGAGGTTAAGGAGCCAAGAGATGGCAGAACAAGAGGCTGAGAAGCAAAGGGATAAGTTGTTCAATGATACTCGGCCTATGGTACCTACAAAACAAGTGTGGAGGCCCAAACAAATACGAGATACAGTGGCCTCTACGCCTATCATAGCAGCACCTACACTACCAAAAAAGGACGACGCAATCATTGCATCATCTACGTTACCTATTGCTTCCTCTTCACTCGGACAAATTTCTGAATCGGTGGATGCACTTGAGGAGGAGGCTGATATGTTGGACTATGAGTCTACACCGGTTCATGAAGGTATGGATATCAATATGGTGTATTACTTGCCTGCTGAGTTTCGTGCTGTAGATGAGGAAGGGGAGGTGGCTCAGCTGGATTTTGGCCCTAAAAACGCGATATTCGAGAAGCCAAAAGAACCAGTAACGCATCTGAAACCATTATATCTCAGAGGTCATATCAATGGGTCGCCGCTCACTCGGATGCTTGTTGATGGTGGTGCTGTGGTAAATCTTATGCCCTATTCGGTCTTCAAGAAATTGGGTTTGCCTGATGAAGAATTGATCAAGACCAATATGGTGCTTAACGGGTTTGAAGGCAAAGAGAAAACTGATGCCAAAGGTGTGATGTATGTGGAGCTTACAGTCGGAAGCAAAACTTTGGCTACTGCATTCTTTGTCGTTGAGGTGCAAGGTAACTACAACGTCATACTAGGACGTGATTGGGTTCATGCAAACCAGTGCGTGCCATCCACTATGCACCAGTTTTTGATTCAGTGGGTTGATGATGAAGTGGAAGTCATTCATGCGGATAACTCGGCCTGTGTTGCTTTGGCCGATGCATCGGTGGATTGGCAACATCCCAATGCTACTTGCTTGACGGGACGTGACTTATCAGAGTTTGATTTTCTCAGCGCAACCAAGAATGGTTTTGTGCCCGTCTCTTTAAAGCCGACTGAATGTAATCGGCTCCAAGGTATGATATGTTTAAATGGATTCTAGCTCTGAGTGGTTACAAAAACGTCTTGTGAAATATCGGTCCAGCGAGAATGATATGTATGAGTCTATAGAGGAGTTGGATGACATGGATAAACTTGGACAAGGTTTTACGTCGGCCGATCCATTAGAAGAGGTAGATATTGGAGATGGTTCAGTCACTCGACCGACATTTATAAACAAAAATTTGGAAGCCGATTGTAAAGCTAAGTTAATCGAGCTATTGAAAGAATATGTTTGTTGCTTTGCATGGGAATATCATGAGATGCCAGGGTTAAGCCGAGAGCTAGTGGAGCATCGGTTGCCTATAAAGGCCGGTTTTAGACCTTATAAACAGTCGGCCAGAAAATTTAATCCGAAAACATATGACCGGATCAAGGAAGAGATCAGTTGACTGCTTGAAGCTAATTTCATTCGACCTTGCAGGTACGCCAAGTGGATTTCTAACATTGTCCCAGTGGAGAAGAAAGGATCCGGCAAGTTGAGGGTGTGCATTGATTTCAGAGATTTGAATAGGGCTACACCCAAAGATGAGTATCCTATGCCAATAGCCGATATGCTTATTAATGATGCTTCTAGGCATAAGGTTATTAGCTTTCTAGATGGTAATGCCGGATACAATCAAATTTTTATGGCCGAAGAGGACATGTACAAGACTGCTTTTTGATGCCCTGGTTTTGTTGGTTTATTCGAGTGGACAATGATGACATTCGGATTAAAAAATGCTGGAGCCACATATCAAAGGGCTATGAATTTGATTTTCCATGATTTACTCGGTATCATACTTGAAGTTTATATTGATGATATTGTTGTCAAATCGGATGCTTTTGAATCTCACTTGGCTGATTTGCGTTTAGCTTTTGAAAGAATGAAAAAGTATGGACTGAAGATGAATCCTTTGAAGTGTGCTTTTGGCGTATCAGCTGGCAAGTTTTTGGGTTTCATTATTCATGAAGATGGCATAGAGATTGATCCCAAAAAGATAGAGGCTATACAGAAAGTGGAGGCACCAACATGCAAGAGAGATATGCAAAAGTTCCTTGGCAAGGTCAACTATTTGAGAAGGTTCATAGCTAATCTGTCAGGGAAAGTTGATGCATTTACTCCTATCCTTCGGTTAAAGGATGATGCTGATTTCACTTGGGGGGCAAAACATCAAGAAGCATTTGATATGATCAAGAATTATTTGTGCACTCCTCCGGTGATGAGAGCACCCAAGCATAGGGAATCCTTCAGACTTTACATTGCAGCAGAGGAAGAAGTTATTGGTGCTGTTCTAACTCAAGAGACCGAAGGAAAAGAGCATGCCATCACTTATTTAAGCCGCCGCTTATTGGACGCAGAGACAAGGTATACATTTATTGAGAAATTATGTCTATGCTTATATTATGCTTGCACAAAACTAAGACATTATTTAGTGTCGAGTGCTTGTGTAGTAGCTTGTCAAACCGATGTCATTAAATACATGTTGCATAGGCCAATTCTTAGTGGTAGAATTGGCAAGTGGGCTTATGCTTTGATTGAATATGATTTGGCTTATGAATCTCTAAAGTCCATGAGAGGCCAAATTGTTGCTAATTTCATTGTTGAACATCGAATTAATGACAAGCATGATGTTGATATGAACCTTATGTCATTAGTACCATGGATATTATACTTTGATGGGTCAGTTTGTAGCAATGGCCAAGGTGTTGGTATTGTTTATATATCTCCTCATGGTGCTGTTTTTGAAGCCTCATGCCGCTTAGAATATTTTTGCACAAACAATGAAGCTGATATGAAGCATTGTTATTCGGCCTAGAGATGTTACTTGCTATAGGTGTTACACATATTGAGGCTTATGGTGATTCGTTACTAGTGGTACAGCAAATATCCAAAGTCTTTCATTGTTTGGATGAATCACTTAATGTTTACCTTGATAAATGTCTAGATATAATCTCTACTTTGGATTGTTTTAGCATTGCACATATATCTAGACATGACAACTGGAAAGCAAATGAGTTGGCACAACAAGCATCTGGATACCATGTTGATCATGGCATGTTTCATATTTCTCGAAATCCGATGTCTTGTCTTACCAGTATAGAAGAGGCCGAACCAGAACCCACTGATTCGGTCATTAACAAAAAATCTAGTGCAGGTGACAATTCCGACTGGAGGAAGCCCATTGTTGCTTACTTGTGTAATCCGAGTGAAAGGGTGGACAGGGCTGTTCGGCGTATGGCTTTTAAATATACTATGAGGGATGATGATCTTTATCGCCGAACAGTTGATGATGTTCTTTTAAAGTGCTTGGATGAGGACCAAGCAAGAGTTGCTATGGGAGAGGTACATGAAGGCATTTGTGGTACTCACCAGTCGGCTCCCAAGATGAAATGGTTATTACGACGTGCTGGGTTTTATTGGCCGACCATGATTAATGATTGCTTCAGATATTATAAAGGGTGCGAAGCTTGTCAAAAATTTGCTGATATTCAATTGGCTCCCGCTGCTATGTTGCAGCCTATTATCAAGCCGTGGCCTTTCAGAGGATGGGGTTTAGACTTTATTGGGAAAATCCATCCGTCTTCTTCAAAGGGGCGTCGGTTCGTATTGGTGGCAACTGATTATTTCACTAAGTGGTCTGAAGCAGTACCTCTCAAGGACATGACGCGTACGGAGGTAATTAAATTCATAACCGAGCACATTATTCATAGATTCGGTATTCCTCAAATGTTAACTACAGATCAAGGTTCATCTTTTATGTCACACCAAGTCAGAGAGTTTGCCGAATCTTATAACATAAAGTTGCTCAATTCCTCCCCATATTATGCCCAAGCTAATGGACAAGCTGAGTCTAGCAATAAAATTTTAATCAAGCTCATCAAGAAGAAGATTGAGGATAATCCAAGGAGATGGCATGACTTGTTGTCTGAGGCATTATGGGCACATAGAATCTCAAGGCATGGTGCTATGAAAGTGACTCCATATGAGCTAGTATATGGTCAGGAGGCTGTTTTACCAGTGGAAGTAAATTTGAATGCTTTGAGAATAGCCAAACAAAATGATTTATCGGCAATAGACTTCTATAACTTGATGATGGACAACATTGATGAGGTTGCTGATAAACGTTTGGCTGCTTTGAATGCCATAGAGAGAGATAAGTTGAGAGTGGCAAGGGCTTACAATAAGAAAGTCAAGTTGAAGAATTTTCAAGTTGGTGATCTCCTTTGGAAAGTGATTCTACCGATTGGTTCAAGAGATAGAAAATTCGGGAAGTGGTCTCCAAGTTGGGAAGGTCCTTTTAGGATTACAAGAGTTGTTCCCGGAAATTCATATTTGGTGGAATCAATACAAGGGGCATTTTTACCTCGAGCTCTCAATGGCAAATATTTGAAGAAGTACCACTCGAGTGTGTGGCAAGAAGCCTAAGTAGGCAATGGCCGATATACGATTATCGCCCTTAGCACAAACATGGCCGATACATAATTATCGCCCTGAGAAGAATAGATGGCCGATGGAGTGTTGAAATCGTCCTTAGAACAAACATGGTGCAAATTATTTTTCGGCATGCAAGCTTTGCCGAAAAACAGGGGGGCCTGTGTTGACACCTGATTTTGGCACAATGCAGAATGCAATGGAGATGGCCTCAAATGACAAAATGTTCTAAATGAGAAGTTTCACATTGCCGAGTGGAACAACTTTGATGGTTGGACCATAATCATTCGGCATCATATCAAAGACCAAAACTACACTCAGATTGTCATGTTTAGGTGTTCTGAGTGTTTTTTTGTCAAGTAAGCCTCCAGGACAATCTCAGATGAAGGAATGCTCTACATGCATTGTCTTCGTCTCGTCGAATTGGTCGATTTTGATATAAAAATCATCTCAATCCGAGTTCGTATGCAAAAGTTAGAGCTATCTGGATGCAGCCCTGTCAAGAGGCGAAATATGACGCGGAAGACCAGACATGTCTTGGCAAGTGTCTGATGTAATGCGTGAGTGTTTTGGCCCAGAAGATGGCCTCGAGTCGGAAAACGTTCAACAGGAAAGTTTTTCGTCTCGTCAAAACGGTCAACTTTGCTTTTGGACGCATTTTCATCCGAGGTCGTTTGCTACCTCAAAAACCTTGCCGGGGAAAGCTTGCCGCCATGAACAGTAACCTTGCCGGGGAAAGCTTGCCGCCGTGAACAGTAACCTTGCCGGGGAAAGCTTGCCGCCGTGAACATGGGCTGAAGGTCCCGCGAGTGCTGATGCAGTGAGGTGCTCGGGAAGGGGAGGCAACACCCATGGGGATTGGGAGGAGGAGCGAGGGTTGGTCAGGCACAGAAAACAGAGGAGGTGGGTGGCGACGGATCTGGGTGATGGGATGGAGTGTAGTGGCGGCGGCTGGGGAGGATGCCTAGGGAATAGGGTTAGGTCCGAAATAGACTAGGGGTAGACTATATATAAGGAAAGGAGGGAGTTTGTATCATCCGATCGAAATCGAACGGTCCCAGATAAATAGGCTAGGGAGACCAAAAATAAAAACGGAGATGTATTGTAGATGTTTGGGGATGAACCGAGTCCAATGGTGACGACTCCCCGGGTAGGGTCCGGGACAGCTTTCGGAGACGCGAATGAGAAGGTCCGTGGGCTGACGATCACCAATTTAAATTGATGACAAGCAACGGATTTGGCATACTACTTATTCTCGTTGAAAGGATTAAGATAGATATTGCGCAAACTTGAGAGGGTCTTTGACGAACCACCGGTAGGATTGAAACAACGAATAAATTGATATTATAGCGAAGGAAGAGAAATCTTGAACGAACCACCGTAAGAATTGAAAAGGAATGAAGTAAAAGGGGTGAATCACTGGTAAGAATTAGAGAACGAATGAAGATACATGAGGGAATTTGATACAAGAGAACGAAGAGATCACGAGCTGATTAGATAATACTTGAACGATGCACCGGTAAGATTTGGAGAATGGGAGCTGAAAGCTGAGAATGAATAAACCCGAAATGATGGTCTTCGGAGAATCAAACTGAAAAAGACTCCTGAATTGCTCCGGGTGGGTGAAAAGAATTCTCACAATCGAAAACAATTATGAGAGGATGGCATGAAGCTAGAACCACGAGTCTTGAGAGAACGGGTAAGATTTGGAGGAAAAACTCTTCTCCGGTCTTCAAATCCGAGAATGACGACGAGATACACCACCACAAATTGTTGAGGCACTCCGGAATGAAAAATTAGAAAGGTTGAACCAACGATGATAGAATTTGAAAGATCTTGGAGAAAGACATATGAATGATGACACTTCATTCTTACGTCAAACTTTAGAAGATTTGAGAATACCTCCAAAAAATAGAAGAGTCAGGTAAGATCCCGGGAAAAGACCTGTGGGTTAGGGCCGACTCAAGAGAAACACCATTGAAAAAATTTCAAAGAGAGATTGCGCCGGTTGAATTAAATGACTCGAATGAGATAACAACCTCGAAATAGCTTGAACGAATGCAGAGTGGAAACATGAATCTTCGAGATATCTTCGGCACTTCGGATATGAATAGAGAGAGGTGAGCAATTAAGAGGTGCACCGGCATGAGAAAACATTTGAAACAAGGAAAGGACATTATTGACAAAGCTTGACTTGAATCCACCGGAGAAGAAAATGAGGGAAGAATGACGAACTTGAGGCTTCCTTAGTATCTTCCTGAGAATCACCGGATAAGAATATTGATGGAAAAGAATGGAGAGACATCCCATCAATAAAATGGATACTTGATTAAGTAATCTGAGTCCTTGAAGAAACAAGGGTGGGAGGGCGGGAAAAACAAAGACAACTTGGGACCGATAAAACAAACACCGTTGGGAAAACTGAGAGGTGATCTTGCGAATGTTGAAAAGATCGCATCCACTTGAAGAGAAAGACATCAGTTGAAAAGGATTGACATGACAATCTCGATTATCATGAAGGATTAGTATTCACATAGCAATATGAGAACACTGTTTAGGAAAGGTATGGAATCAACACTTGACTTCTAAGCAACTCGAATACCACAACTCAAAACAAAACAAAGGATTAACTTGCAAAATAAGACAGAATCAAAAATATGATAGATCCCATATTGTATCATGTGTCTGTTGGAAAGATATCCTACGATATACTTGAATTCCCACTTATAAACTCCCAAAACTTTCTGGTTATGCAATCAGGTGTTGGGGATACAGGGGAAGCATAATATCTCACCCAAACTAACAATACCTACATCCAGTTGTATCCATTCTTCAACACATAACCAAGAAACCTTCGGAAATCATTTACCTCAACCTTCAAAAAAAGCATCCGTTATACGAGTTATGGCAATACTCCCGAACTCCCGCCCTAGTACTGGGTGGCGTCGAGGTTATCTCACCAACAACTTCATAAAGGAGATTCTCGATGTCGGCGAACTTAGGAATTCCAGAACTGCAACGATAAAATTGTCATGACAACACCTCAGAGCTCAACTCCCCGGGACACTGCCACAACCCCTAAATGTCAGGAGGCACCAAGAACAATGTTCTCATCACAAAACCATCGGAATGATTCCAAGATACCCATGTGATCCTAAAAAAAATTCGTGAAATTTGAGGAGAGAAGAGTCAAAACTCTACGTCAAGAGGCCTCACCAGAGCGACGAATGGACTGAGGAGTAAAAAGAATCCTACTCTCTGATATATATAATCCTAAGACTCAAAACATTTTGTTCTAGACTCAACAACGTCAGCGATTCGATCAAGCAGGGGGCTCCTAAGTTGGGGAAGGCTCTAATACCAACTTGTAACACCCACGATGCAGCTATATCTCCCACGTGTCGGGGCATGACTTAGAGGCATATCCACATGGTAGGTTTGTCGCAAGAGGGGTAATATTCACACAATCCCGTGTACTGAATAAGAAAGGGATAAAGAGTTGGCTTACAATCGCTACTTCACACAAATACAAGTTAAACATACATCATCCAGAAGACAACCCCAAATGCTAGATCCCCGATCGTCCCAACTGGGCTCCACTACTGATCAATAGGAAACGAAACAACACAACAAACAAGATCTTCATCAAGTTCCCACTTGAACTCGGTTGTGTCGCCTGCACTGGTATCATCGGCACCTGCAACTGTTTGGAAGTATCTGTGAGTCACGAGGACTCAGAAATCTCACACCCGCGAGATCAAGACAATTTAACTTATGGGTAGGAAAGGGTAGTGAGGTGGTGTTGCAGCAAGCACTAAGCGTATATGGTGGCTAACATACACAAATAAGAGCGAGAAGAGAAGCAACGCAACGGACGTGAACTAGAAGTGATCCAGAAGTGATCCTAAAACTACTTACGTTCAAGCATAACACTAGAACCGTGTTCACTTCCCGGACTCCGCCGAAAAGAGACCATCACGGCTACACATGCGGTTGATTCATTTTAATTAAGTTATGTATCAAGTTCTCTACAACCAGGCGTTAACAAATTCCCATCTGCCCATAGCCGCGGGCACGGCTTTCGAAAGTTCAAAACCCTGCAGGGGTGTCCCAACTTAGCCCATCACAAGATCTCACGGTCAATGAAGGATATTCCTTCTCCCAGGAAGTCCCGATCAGACTGGGGATCGCGGTTACAAGACATTTCGACAATGGTAAAATAAGAAGAGCAAAGCCGCCCAATTTGCCGACATCCTAATAGGAGATGCACATATCTCCTTCTCAGGGCAACATCGGATGAGCAATCCGTACAACTAAAACCAGCCCTCAAGTTTCCGTAAGGTGGCGCTGCAACGGGCTCTAGTTCGGACCAATACTTAAACAAGCACTGGCCCAGGGGGTTAAAATAAAGATGACCCTCAGGAGCACCACTCCCATGGGAAAAGTAGTTGGTGGTGAGGAAAATGTAAAACCAAGGTTGGGCCTTGCTGGAGGAGTTTTATTCAAAGCAAACTGTCAAGGGGTTCCCATAACTCCCAACTGCGTAAGGGACGCAAAATCAAGGAACATAACACCGGTATGACGGAAACTAGGGCGGTAAGAGTGGAACAAAACACTAGGCATAAGGCCGAGCCTTCCACCCTATACCAAGTATATAGATGCATTAATATAAATAAGAGATATTGTGATATCCCAACATATACATGTTCCCACATGGAACAGACTTCAGCTTCACCTGCAACTAGCAACGCTATAAGAGGGGCTGAGCAAAAGCGGTAACATAGCCAAAGAACGGTTTGCTAGGAAAGGAGGGTTAGAGGCTTGACATGATAATATGGGAGGCATGATATAGGAAGTGGTAGGTATCGCGGCATAGTAATAGATCGAGCAACTAGAAAGCAAAGATAGAAGTGATTTCGAGGGTATGGTCATCTTGCCTGAGATCTCGCAAGGAAGAAGAACGAGTCCATGAAGAAGACAAACAGACATAGCCGAACGGATCCTCTCAACTCTAGAACGAAACCGAAGCTAACGAGAGAGGCAACCCGCAAAGAAGCAAGCAACATAGTAAGCAACCATCACATAAACATGGCATGAGGCACAACTAAGTATGATGCAAGTCCGGTTTAAAGACGCATGGCATGGCAAAGTGCACAAACAACACTACAAATTATCTGGAGCTCAACATGCAATGAGTTGCATATTGACGGAACACCACATGAATTATTTAGTTCTCTCCCGTTTATGTACTCAACAATATTAAATGTTGGTTAGCATGGCGAGAGGTGAAGCATAAGTGAACTAACTATCTAGTCAATTTTAAATGAGGCCGGAAATAACAAACAACAATTCTAGAAAATCCTTAGGTGCATATGTTAGATTTGGTACTGTTCTGCCCTAAACCCAATTTTAGAGTTGTTAAAGATAGAAAGTAATGCCACCATGTTAAACTAGGCATTTTTCTACCGCATTTACATATAAAGTTTATTAAAATCGGAGCTACGGTTATTTAGTTATGAATTAAAATATTTTAGCATGGCATATGAGCAAAAACATGACACGGGATGCATCTGCTGGCCCAACAATAGGAAAAAAGGTGGGGCGCTGGGGGTGGCCTCACCCAGTGGGCCTTGGCCCGTTCGATGGAGAGGAGGGGTCGGCAGGGGAGCTGGGCCTACGGGGCACAGGCAGCAGAGGCGAGGCGCTGGGCCTGGAGATCGGGATGAGGCCGGCTAGGTCCTTGTGACAAGAAGTCAACGCGGGCGTGGCTCTGGTCGCTCGCAGGCGAGGCATGGGTTCAAGCAAGGCTTGCCGGGAAGACGACAGTGGGCGTGGGACTCCGGGACGATGCGGCGGCGGATCCATGCGTGGTGAGGAAGGCAAGGGGCTGTCGAGCTGATCCGGCACTGCGGTGACCATGGGGCTCGGGGCGTGAACTTGACGGCCAGTTAGAAGAATTGAAGGAGGCGATGCAACGAACAAAGGAGGCGACGGCCTCGGCTCCGGCAGCAAAACGACGGCCAGATGGCGAAGTCAGCAAAAGGGCGAGGTAGAGCTCCAAGGACGGCAGCGAGGTCGAGCGTCCATGGTAGCGGTCTCCTATTGGCCTTGCTGCTTGCGGCAGGCTCGAGGAGAGGGCAGAGGGGCCGCGGGGTCCTGCTGGTGCTCGCCATCGGCGAGAACGAAGCCGGCGAGCGCAGAGCAGCGAACTCGGGCGCGCTGTTCAGCGAGCGGCTCCGGCGAGCTGGTGACGGGGTGCTCGGGGCGCTCTTCTCCTGGCGCCATGCGTACCTGAGAGAGAGAGAAAGAAATTGAGAGAGGGAGGAGAAGAAGACAGAGATGAGGAGCAGAGGTCCTATAGGCCAATGATGGAAATGCTCCGGCTAGTGCTGTGAGGTGACGGGGATCGATGTTTGGGGGTCGAGCATGGGCTGAAGGTCCCGCGAGTGCTGGTGCAGTGAGGTGCTCGGGCAGGGGAGGCAACACCCATGGGTATTGGGAGGAGGCGCGAGGGTTGGTCAGGCACAGAAAACAGAGGAGGTGGTTGGCGACGGATCTGGGTGATGGGATGGAGTGTAGTGGCGGTAGCTGGGGAGGATCCCTAGGGAATAGGGTTAGGTCCAAAATAGACTACGGGTAGACTATATATATAAGGAAAGGAGGGAGTTTGGATCATCCGATCGAAATCAGACGGTCCCGGATAAATAGGCTAGGGAGACCAAAAAGAAAAACGGAGAAGTATTGTAGATGTTTGGGGATGAACCGAGTCCAACGGTGACGACTCCTCGGGTCGGGTCCGGGACAGCTTTCGGACGCGCGCGAGGAGGTCCGCGGGCTGATGAGGGAGCTTAGGTTGGGCCTGTCGGTAGGTAGTGGATTATGTAGACGGTCTAGGGAGGGAAGAGAGGGAAAGCCCGACAACAGTTTTCGAAGACCGAAAACGTCTGACGTTTGACCGACTATAATGCCGCTATAGTTATTCGTTGGGGCGTCAGACGGACTCCGAATGCAATGAAACTTGGCAGGCGGTCTACCGACAACATAACAACACCGCATGCCTACTTTCAACCCATTCCGAGAACATTTTCCGACCACTTATAAAATACTATTTCAGAGGTGCCGCGAGCGCGTGCAAGTGTGTCTGGGCTCAGAACGGACAACCGAGAGAACTGGGAGAACCTGGACAGATGCAAGTTTTGAAAACATGATGATGCAATGCGGATGATGACATGGGCAAGATGCAACACGCAAGCGAAAGACAAGGCAACAACAGCGAATAACTGGAAGACACCTGACGCAATGGTCTCAGGGCGTCACATTGACACCTTGATCTCCATCGAAGCATTGTTGTCATCTCGCCAACTATTGCTTCTACGACTATCGCTGCCGCTTAGTGATAAAGTAAAACAATTACATCATGATTGCATTTCATACAATAAAGCGACAACCATATGGCTCCTGCCAGTAGCCGATAACTGTGTTACAATAACATGATCATCTCATACAATAAAATTTACCACCATGTCTTGACCATATCACATCACAAAATGCCCTGCAAAAACAAGTTAGACATCCTCTAGTTTGTTGTTGCAAGTTTTACGTGGTTGCTACGGGCTGAGCAAGAACTGTTCTTACCTACGCATCAAAAAGCACAGTGCGGTATAGTGATTGCTTTTTGATCTTGAGAAAGAACCCTGTTCATTGAATCCGGTTCAACTAAAGTTGGAGAAACTGACACCCACCAGCCACCTGTGTGCGAAGCACGTCGGTAGAACCAGTCTCGCGTAAGCGTAAGCGTACGCGTAATGTCGGTCAGGACCGCCGAATCAAGAATCAACTAGTGATGGCAAGCAATATGTATATACCCACGCCCACAAATCCTTTGTGTTCTACTCGTGCATATAATATCTATAGATAAACCTAGCTCTGATACCACTATTGGGGAACGTAGTAATTTCAAAAAAAATCCTACGCACACGCAAGATCATGGTGATGCACAACAACAAGAGGGGAGAGTGTTGTCCATGTACCCTCATAGACCGTAAGCGGAAGCGTTATGACAACGCGGTTGATGCAGTTGTACGTCTTCACGATCGACGGATCCTAGTACCGAAAGTACGACACCTCTGCAATCTGCACATGTTCGGCTCAGTGACGTCCCACAAACTCACGATCAAGTAGAGTGTCGAGGGAGATCTTCGTCAGCATGATGGTGTGATGATGGTGATGATGATGCTACCGGAACAGGGCTTCTCCTAAGCACCGCTAGGATATGACCGAGGTGGATTATGATGGAGGGGGGCACCGCACACGGCTAAGGGATCAATGATCAACTTCTGTGTTCTAGGGTGCAACCCTGCCCCCGTATATAAAGGAGCAAGGGGGAGGCCGGCTGGCCTTGGGGCGCGCCAAGGAGAGGGAGGAGTCCTCCTCCTAGTAGGAGTAGGAATCCCCCTTTCCTAGTCCAACTAGGAAGAAGGAGAAGGAAGGAAAGAGGGGGAGAGAGGGAGGTAAAGAGGGGGCGCCCCCCCTTGTCCAATTCGGACTCCCAAGGGGGGGGGGCAGCCCTATGGCCCCTACTCTCTCTCTCACAAGGCCCATGTTGGCCCATTAGTTCCCCCGGGGGTTCCGGTAACCCCCCGACACTCCGATAATTATCCGGTGACTATCGGAACTCATCCGGTGCCCGAATATAGTCACCAATATATTGATCTTTATGTCTCGACCATTTCGAGACTCCTCGTCATGTCCCTGATCATATCCGGGACTCCAAACTACCTTCGGTAAATCAAAACACATAAACTCATAATACTGAACGTTAAGCGTGTGGACCCTATGGGTTCGAGAACAATGTAGACATGACTGATACACGTCTCCGGTCAATAACCAATACCGGAACATGGATGTTCATATTGGCTCCCACATATTCTACGAAGATCTTTATTGGTCAAACCGCATAACGATATATGTTGTTCCCTTTGTCATCGGTATGTTACTTGCCCGAGATTCAATCATCGGTATCTCAATACCTAGTTCAATCTCGTTACCGACAAGTCTCTTTACTTGTTCCGTAATGCATCATTCAGTAACAAACTCATTAGTCACATTGCTTGCAAGGATTATAGTGATGTGCATTACCGAGAGGGCCAAAGATACCTCTCCGACAATCGGAGTGACAAATCCTAATCTCGATCTATGCCAACTCAACAAACACCATCGAAGACACCTGTAGATAACCTTTATAATCACCTGGTTACGTTGTGACGTTTGGTAGCACACAAAGTGTTCCTCCGGCATTCGGGAGTTGCATGATCTCATAGTCATAGGAACATGTATAAGTTATGGAGAAAGCAATATCAACAAACTAAATGATCATCGTTCTAAGCTAACGAATGGGCCAAGTCAATCACATCATTCTCTAATGAAGTGATCCCATTAATCAAATGACAACTCATGTATATGGTTAGGAAACATAACCATCATTGATTCAACGAGCTAGTCAAGTAGAGGCATACTATTGACATTTTGTTTGTCTATGTATTCACACATGTACTAAGTTTCCGGTTAATACAATTCTAGCATGAATAATAAACATTTATCATGATATAAGGAAATATAAATAACAACTTTATTATTGCCTCTATGGCATATTTCCTTCAAGGGGCACCTCGCGACGTTCGCGTGACGTGAGCCATGACGACCAAGGCTAGGCGGGTGCCAGCGGGCATAGTGTACCAGTTTCCTCCTTGGTGCTAAGGAGGCAACGCAGGCGCGGGGTCCTGAGGAATCAGGCAAAGGTTTCCATATCTATGCAACAAGACCAAGACCAGCAGGACGGCAGGATGGAGGTCATCACAGACCCCACAGCAGCGTCACCACCAGAGCCTTTGGTAGGCGAAGACTACTTTTGTCAGGATAGCTTGTACTAGTTGTCCCCCTTCAAACTTGGCCATTGTTGGATCCCTTCCCACCTAAACATTTGGGAAGAGGACCAAGGCCTCTATAAATTGGACCTAGCCACCACCGTAGCAGGGGATGGATCATTTAGATCACCCTCTCAACTACTAGGTCATCGAGCTCAAGAACACTCACCTCCTGAGGCTGCTCATCCCCTGTACTAGTTCATCCTCAGCCCCTCGAAGCAATCCACCCACAAACTGTAGTAGGGTATTACACCGTAAGGAGGCCCGAACCAATATAAACCCCCGTCTCTCTTGTTCTTTCGGTTCGTCGAGCTACGCCATGGAATCATTGAGCGAGCGAGTCGGGGAGAGAGTGTTCTTCATGGGCACCCTAGATTTTGAACCTCTCAAGGGTTTGCTAGAACCCGTAAACCGACAGAGGCTTATATGGATGATATTGTGGTCAAAACCAAGGAAAAGCGACGCTCATCCAGGATTTAGAGTAAACATTTGCTAATGTACACAAGATCAACTTGAAGCTGAATCCGAAGATATGTGTGTTTGGTGTCCCCTCCAACAAGCTACTTGGGTTCTTCGTGTCCCATCATGAGATCGAAGACAACCCCGACAAGATCAAGGCCATCAAGAAGATCCAAGCACCCAGAATAATCAAAGGTATGAGGCGCTTGACAGGATGCGTTCTCGCGCTTAGCAGATTCATCTCAAAGTCTGCAGAGCACGCCTTGTCATTCTTCAAGATCTTCAAGAAGGCAAGGCCTATGAAGTGGACCCCGGAAGCAGACGCAGCTTTGCAAGATTTGAAGGCCTACTTCTCCTCTGTGCCCACTCTAGTTTCCCATAGACCACAAGAGCCATTGTTGCTATACTTGGCGGCAACCAATCAAGTGATCAGTGCGGCCTTAGTGGCACAACTGGAAGTAGAGGAAACAAAGAGTGAACAAAGCCCGGCAGGATCGAATGAGGATCAGAGCAAAGAAGAGCACGACAGCAGCAGCAACCCCAAGGACGCGGCAAGGAAGAAAGTGGTGCAGCACCCAGTGTACTTCATTAGCTCCCTATTACAGGGGGCTAGGTCAAGCTACTCTGGCGTGCGAAAGTTGATTTTTGTCGTCATGATGGCCTCAAGGAAACTGCTCCACTACTTCCAAGCTCCTGAGATGTAATGCCCCGGATGTAACTTGCCATTTGTACTCCGACTCTTGCCACTTTCAGCTTTAAGTTATGAGATTCCCTTCGTGGTTGGGTCTTTGTCTTCGTTTTGCTTTTTCTCATGTCTTGCATTCCATATCATGCCATCATGTGCATCTCATTTGCATACGTGTTCGTCTCATGCATCTGAGCATTTCCCCATTGTCCGTTTTGCAATCCGACACTCCTATGTCCTCCGGCGTACTCCTTTTGTCTCTTTTCATGAGCAGGTGTTAAACATTCTCGGAATGGACCGAGATTTGCCAAGCGGCCTTGGTACACCACCGGTAGACCGCCTGTCAAATTTCGTGCCATTTGGAGTCCGTTTGATGTCCCAACGGTTAACCAGGGAATCGTAAAAGCCTCGTGTGTGCTGCAGCCCAACACCCCTCCAAAACGGCCCAATAACCCTTCCAAACGAGTCCCATGTTCTCCGCCGTCGGATCACGATCGCGTGGGCGAAAACTACACCCCATTTGGACACTACTACCTCTTCCTAGCTATATATATGTGCATCCCTCCTCAAATTTGGGTCCCAAACGCTAAAAATCGCCCTTTGCCGCCTCGCGCGCGCCGCTCGCCGCCTCGCCCGCCGGCGCGCTCTGCCACGCCCGCTCACTAGCCACCGCCACTCGCCAGAGCGTGCCGCCGCTCCTCCGCCGACGCCCGCGCCACTCTGTCGCCGCCTCCTCCTTCGGCAAGGTGCCCCGGCCACCTTCCTCCTCGCCGCTCCGGCCGGCCTCTCCATATCCGGCCACCGCAGGCGAAGATCCCGGCGAAGCTCGATCCACGCGCCCGAAACCCTAGATCTGGTATTTCGGAGGTGATCTTTTCGTCTAAGTCCTTTGCCCTAACATTTTCAGGCCCTGTTCATTGCATCATAACTCCATGACCGTAGCCCTGTTTCATGCGCATGATATATCGGAATGTTCATTGGGAGATGCTCTTCATTTCATACCATTGTTTCATGCTTGTTTGAGTTCATCTGGATGCCCAAATCATTGATTCAAGAGTTCTATAAATTGTTAGGTGTTGTTGGTTATCAGAGTATGAGGATTTGTTATTTTTGTCACATTTGTTGTGTGCATCATATGGGCATGTGCTCTAGAGGTGTTTTGATCTATGCCATGCCATATTTACAGGGGTGCTTGCCATGTATTTTTGTGATCAATTTGGTGACTAGCACAGGCATGCAAAGTAGCCTTCGTGTTATTGCTGTTTTCAGGGACTTAGGATTTCACTAAGTCATTGTTCTGCTATTATTTTGATGCCATGTAACCATGATCCTATAGTGAGATCCATGCTTGTTTTGAGTTGCTTCATTAAGGATGATTTGGACATATGGTGATGCTCTATCCATCCATGCCCATGTTTGCAATTATGGAGTGCCCTAGCATGTCTTAATCTTGATTTATTTTTGCTATAAAATGTTCCTGGCAGACTGCTTACATGTTAATCAATTTTGCCATGGTTGCTGTAGTTGATCCATGCATGCTATGAACTTGCTCTTGCCATGGTTAGCTTCATGAACATGTCATCTTACCATTGATATGCTTAGTTTTCCATGCAAAGCTTTGTGGTGAGTGATTTGAGATCGCAAAGATGCCTTCATAATTCTATTTATGCCATGCTCTATTTTCTGCTAAGTCTGAGTCAGTTAATAAAACTTGCTATGTTTACATCGGTGCCATCATATCTTTTGTGCATTTTTGGCTCATGATCACTAAGGGACTTTTGTTCTATGCTTCTAGTAGATTCATGACATGCCTTTGTTTTCTACGATCTATTCCTGTAGCACGTTGTTTGATTGCTCTAAACATTCCTTCCTAATGTTATTCCTACCATGTTAGTATTTTCACTAAGTCTGTGAAGCTGATATCTTTTGCACTTTTGCCATGCTTGTTTGAACCTGCTCTTTTGTGATTTAGCGGTAGCTTAGTGTTCATGTTTTCTCAAGCATCTTGAGTATATCACTTTCATATCATTTGTTGCTATGTTGGAGTGCAGTAGCTTAGTTTCTTGTTGCATTCTAGATGGCATCGTGCTGTTAATCACAGAATTATGCCATTATTGTTTTGCTTGCCATTTGCAAACCGTGCCTCCGATTCCAGTGATCTTTATATCGATTTCGACCGAAATCATCTCATCTTTCCAGTGGCACACTTGGTTTTCCAAGTTGATGCCTTGATCAATCTTTCCCTTCCGGAGCCCGCTTTTGCATTGCATATCACATCTCGCATATCATGCCATGTTTTGCATCATGTTGGTTGTGCATTGCACCGTGATTGATTGTTGGTCCTTTGCTTGTGTTCTTGCCTTGGGTAGAGCCGGGAGACGAGTACGTGATTGAGGAACCTGTTGAGTACTCTAACAAGGATCAAACTTTCATCAACTCTGAGAACTTGGCAGGCAAGATGACCATACCCTCGAAATCACTTCTATCTTTGCTTGCTAGTTGCTCGCCCTATTGCTATGCCATGATACCTACCACTTGATTTATCATGCCTCCCATATTGTCATGTCAAGCCTCTAACCCACAATTCCTAGCAAACCGTTGTTTGGCTATGTTACCGCTTTGCTCAGCTCATCTTATAGTGTTGCTAGTTGCAGGTGAAGTTGGAGTTTGTTCCTTGTTGGAACATGGATATTTGTTGGGATATCATTATTATATCTTGTTTACTTTAGTGTATCTATATACTTGGTAAAGGGTGGAAGGCTCGTCCTTATGATTGGTGTTTTGTTCCACTCTTGCGGCCCTAGTTTCCGTCATACCGGTGTTATGTTCCTTGATTTTGCGTTCCTTACGCCGTTGGGTGTTATGGGAACCCCTTGATAGTTCGCCTTGAATAAAACTCATCCAACAAGGCCCAACCTTTGTTTTAACATTTGCCACCTAAGCCTTTTTCCCTTGGGTTCCGCAGACTCAAGGGTCATCTTTATTTTAAACCCCAGGTCAGTGCTTCTCTAAGTGTTGGTCCAACCTGAGCGATATTCGGCGCCCCCTGGGCAACTAGGGTCTATGCCAACCTGACGCCTGGCTCATCCGGTGTGCCCTGAGAACGAGATATGTGCAGCTCCTATCGGGATTTGTCGGTACATTCGGGCGGCTTTGCTGGTCTTGTTTTACCATTGTCGAAATGTCTTGTAACCGGCATTCCGAGTCTGATCGGGTCTTCCTGGGAGAAGGAATATCCTTCATTGACCACGAGAGCTTGTGATGGGCTAAGTTGGGACACCCCTGCAGGGTTTTGAACTTTCGAAAGCCGTGCGCGTGGTTTTGGGCAGATGGGAATTTGTTAATATCCGTTGTAGAGAACTTGACACTTAACTTAATTAAAATGAATCAACCGCGTGTGTATCCATGATGGTCTCTTTTTGGCGGAGTCCAGGAGAGAACACGGTCTCATGTTATGCTTGAATGTAAGTCGCTTCAGGATCACTTCTTGATCACTTTTAGCTTCTCGTCCGTGCTTTGCTTCTCTTCTCGCTCTCTTTTGCATAAGTTAGCCACCATATATCCTAGTGCCTGCTACAGCTCCACCTCACTACCCTTTCCTTCCCTTAAGCTTAAATAGTCTTGATCTCACGGGGGTGAGATTGCTGAGTCCTCGTGACTCACAGATACTTCCAAACAGATGCAGGTGCCGATGATGCCAGTGCAGAGGACGCTATCGAACTCAAGTGGGAGTTCGACGAGGATTCAAGTCGTTACTATGTTTCTTTTCCTGATGATCAGTAGAGGAGCCCAGTTGGGTCGATCGGGGATCTAGCATTTGGGGTTGTCTTCATTTATTTTGGTTCCGTAGTCAGACCTTGATTGTATTCTGGATGATGTATGACATAATTATGTATTGTGTGAAGTGGCGATTGTAAGCCAACTCTTTATCCCTTTCTTATTCAGTACATGGGATGTGTAAAGATTACCCCTCTTGCGACATGCCTACCATGCGGTTATACCTCTAAGTCGTGCCCCGGCACGTGGGAGATATAGCCACATCGTGGGTGTTACAAGTTGGTAATCAGAGCCTTCCCCGACTTAGGAGCCCCCTGCTTGATCGAATCGCCGACGTTGTTGAGTCTAGACGAAAATGTTTTGACTCTTAGGATTATATATATCGGAGAGTATGATTCTTTTTACTCCTCAGCCCCTTCGTCGCTCTGGTGAGGCCTCCTGACGTAGAGTTTTTACTATTCTCTCCTCAAATTTTGTGACAAGAACATTGTTTTTGATGCCACCTGACATTTAGGGGCTGTGGTAGTGTCCCGGGGAGTTGAGCTCCAAGGTGTTGTCGTCACAATTTTGTCATTGCAGTTCTGGAATACCTGAGTTCGCCGACATCGAAAACTCTTTTATGCAGTTGTTGGTGAGATAACCACGACACCACCCAGTACAGGGGCGGGAGTTCGGGAGCATTGCCATAACTCGTATAACAGATGCTTTTCGAAGGTTGTGGTACATGATTTCCATAGGTTTCTTGGTTATGTGTTGAAGGATGGATACAACTGGATGTAGGATTTGCTAGTTTTGGGTGAGATATTATGCTTCCCCTGTATCCCCAACACCTGATTGCATAACCAGAAAGTTTTGGGAGTTTCATAGGTGGGAATTCTTGTAGCTCTAGTATTTCTTCCCGCAGATATTTGGTTTGTGATTGGGTAATCCTTACCAATTATTTGTTCATGTCCGTACCTTGTTGCTTTATTCATCTATCTCTATCTAAGTGTCTTCTCAATTTATGGAAGTATGATGATTTACTATGGAATTCATTTGTTCATTCTTGTTCAAATGTTAAGGCTTTATGTTGCAATTTTGATCCATTGATTCAACTTTGAATATATGTCTTTCAAGATGCTAACGGATGTCAACCTCTTCATGATGGCTCCTCCAACGCGTCAGAATCCGGATCCTCCGCCACCACCTCCACCTCTGGAGGCATGGCAAGTTGTCATGG
The DNA here is from genome assembly GCF_018294505.1 of Triticum aestivum. Lineage (NCBI taxonomy): Eukaryota > Viridiplantae > Streptophyta > Magnoliopsida > Poales > Poaceae > Triticum > Triticum aestivum. The sequence continues at coordinate 379,607,233 of NC_057803.1, read as the reverse complement.
CAGCCACCAACGCGAACACTCAGATGCTTTTGCAACTCTTGCAAGAGCACAACCAAGGGCAAGGCAACCAAGGAAATCAAGGCCAAGGCAACAATCAACCTTAGTTTGCTACCCTCAATCAGTTCCTCACAAACCAGCTGAAGTCCTTCAGCAATTGTGTCGAGACCACAAACGCCAACGGCTGGCTTGTGGATATCTGCAAACATTTTGAGTGTAGCAATGTCAGGCCTGAGGACTTTGTCAAGTTTGCTTCGTTCCAACTCAAAGGCCAAACTGCTGAGTGGTATCAACAATACAGAGATTCCAGAGGAGGTCGTGTGATTATCTGGGTTGATTTCCGCCGAGACTTCAAAGCTCATCACATTCCACAAGGTGTTGCTGAGAGTAAGCGTGAAGAGTTCCGCAATCTCAAGCAAGGCAACATGTCTGTGTATCAATACAATATCCTGTTTCTGAGGCTCGCTTGCTTCGCTAAAAAATTCGTCCCTAATGAAAAGAGCATGATTTATCAATTCAGAGGTGGTCTCAGAGAGGATCTGCAATTAGCTCTCGTGCTTTTTGAGCCGACTAAGTATGATGAATTCTACAACATGGCACTAAAGCAAGAAGCTGATCAGCTCAAGTGTGATGCTTCTAAGAAGAGAGCCAGGGATGCAGTTCAATCTTGTTCTTCAACTCAAGTGGCAGCTAAGCAACAGAAGTTCTGGTTGTCTCTTCCTCCTCCTCCGTTTCGTCAGCCTTATCAGCCGAAGAGTAAAGGTGGCAATGGATCTTCCCACCCACCCAACCCAGGCTATCATAACAAAGCTTAGTCTCATGCTCCAAAGTCAAATGCTCCTTACCATCGACCACTCTCAGAGGTTACTTGCAACAAGTGTCAACAAAAAGGGCACTATGCAAACAAATGCTTCAACCAAAGGCGTCTTCCACCTCCTCCTCTTGTGGGATCTGCCAGCGATGCAGTGGTCAAGCATAATTCCATGTCGGCAAAGGTCAACATGATGAATGCAGCTCAGGCAGAGGATTCTTCAGAAGTGATCATGGGTAATCTTCCAGTCAATGACTTTCCTGCTAAAGTACTTTTTGATACTGGTGCATCGCATTGTTTCATTTCAACACCATTTGCATCTAAGCATGAGTTGCTTTTCCAAGATTTGCCTAGGAAGTTATCAGTTGTCTCTCTGGGTAAATTCATGAACGCAAGCTCCATGGTTCTGAATGTTTCTATCAAGATGGGCGACTATAAATTTTTGTCTTCTCCAATTTTTCTTGGTAACTCGGATATTGATCTAATTCTCGGCATGGATTGGCTTTCTAAGCACAAGGCTGAGCTAGATTGTGCTGCCAGGTAGATTCAATTGACACACTCTTCTGAGGATGTGATCATCTATGCCGCTCATGATGATACCATTCGACTGTTTTCTCTCAATGAGAAGGGCGAGTTGAATGCCATCTCTCAAATTCCAGTCGTTTGTGAATATCAAGACGTCTTTCCAGAAGAGCTTCCGGGAATGCCTCCTCACCGGCCAGTTTAATTCGTTATTGATCTTGAGCCTGGCACGGAACCTGTTTGCAAACGTCCTTACAAGCTTGGACAAAAAGAGTTTAAGGAGTTGAAGAAACAACTCGATGAACAAGAGCGCATGGGTCTGATCAGACCGAGTTCATCTCCATGGGGTTGTGGAGTTCTTTGAAGAAGGATGGAACGAAACGACTCTGCGTCAACTACCGTCCATTGAACAAGAAGACAACAAAGAACAAGTACCCACTTCCCAACGTCAAAGAGCTTTTCGAGCAACTTAAAGGTGCCCAAGTATTCTCCAAGCTTGACCTCCGTAAGGGTTATCATCAGTTTCGCATTCGTGAACAAGATATCCCCAAGACAGCATTCAGAACAAGTTATGGTTCTTACGAATATAATGTCATGTCTTTCGGCCTTGTCAATGCTCCTCTAACGTTCTCTCGCATGATGAACTTCATCTTCAACCCTTACAAAAATGATTTCGTCTTGGTGTATCTCGATGACATGTTGGTCTTTTCCAAGAACAAGGAGGATCATGCCAAGCATTTGAGATTGGTTCTCGACAAACTCAGAGAGCATCAATTCTATGCGAAGTTTTCCAAGTGTGAATTCTGGCATGATGAGGTTCTCTACCTTGGCCATATCATCTCTGCCAAGCGCATTGCTATTAATCCTGAGAAGGTGTCTGCAATTTTGAATTGGGAACCACCTAAGAATGTCAAGCAGTCCCACAACTTTCTTGGGCTTGCAAGCTATTGTCGAAGATTCGTTGAGAATTTCTCTTAGATTGCAGAGCCTCTTGACAACCTCCTCCAGAAGCATGTCAAGTATGGCTGGACACCTGAATGTGACATTGCTTTCAACAGAAGTTGGTCACAACTCCTGTCTTGACTCCTCCTGATGAATCCAAGCCATTTAAAGTTTTCTGTGATGCTTTCTTGCAAGGTCTCGGTGCTGTGTTAATGCAAGATAAGAAAGTTGTGGCTTATACGTCTCGCCAGTTGAAGCCCAACGAAAAGAACTACCCCACTCATGACCTCGAGTTGGCGGCAGTTGTCCATGCTCTATTAATGTGGAGACATCTCTTATTTGGGAGGAAAGTGGACATCTTCACTGATCATAAGAGCCTCAAGTACATCTTCACTCAACCCAACCTCAACCTTAGGCAGACTCGTTGGGTCGAAATGATTCAAGAATACAATCCAAGTATTGAATATACTCCAGGCAAGGCCAATGTCATTGCAGATGCTTTGAGAACGAAGGCTTACTCCAATAGTTTAATTCTCAAGCCCTTCCAACCGGACCTTTGTGAAGCTTTCCGCAAACTAAATCTCCAAGTTGTTCCTCAAGGCTTTCTTGCCAACCTCTAAGTATCTCCTACTTTGGAAGATCAAATTCATGAAACTCAACTTCTTGATGCCATGGTGAAGAAGGTGAAAAATGGGATTGCCAAGAGCCAACCCAAGTACAAGTGCTATCGTATTGATGACAAAGATACTCTATTCTTCGAGGATCGAATTGTGGTTCCTAAAGGTGACCTACGGAAAGTCATTATGAAATAGGCGCACAATTCCCTGCTATCCATTCATCCTGGAAGTAACAAAGATGTACCATGACCTCAAGCAGTCGTATTGGTGGACTCAAATGAAGCGAGAAATTGCTCAATTCATGAATGAATGTGATGTCTACAGAAGGGTGAAAGCAGAACACCAATGGCCAGCTAGTCTCCTACATCCCCTTGCCATTCCAGAATGGAAGTTTGACCATATTGAGATGGACTTGGTGACTAGTTTTCCCAAGTCCAAACATGGAAATGATGCTATCTTCGTTGTCATCGACAAGCTTACTAAAGTGGCTCATTTTCTTCCTATCAAAGAATCTATCACAGTAGCTCAGTTGGCAGAGCTATGCACCTCCAGGATTGTCTCTTAGCACGACTTTCGACAATTGATATCTTCAGATCGAGGAAGCATCTTCACCTCTAAGTTTTGGGACTCCTTTCAGAAGGCCATGGGAACCAACATTCGCTTCATCCTCAAACTAGTGGGCAAGTCGAGTGAGTCAATCAAATCCTTGAAGATATGCTCAGGGCTTGTGTCATTTACTTCGGTATGAAGTGGGAAGATTGTCTTCCATATGCCAAGTTCTCCTACAACAACAGCTTCCAAGCGACTTCGGGCAAGGCCCCATTCGAGATACTCTATGGCAGAAAGTGCCGTACTCCTCTTAATTGGTCACAGACTGGTGAACGCCAACTTCTTGGCAATGACTTAATCACAAAAGCTGAAGAAATGTGCAAAGTCATCCGTGAACATCTCTAAGCCGTGCAATCGCGCCAGAAGAGTTACTATGATAGCAAGCATCGTGACTTGGCTTTCGAGATCAGAGGCCATGTCTACCTCCGCGTCTCTCCAATGAAAGGCACTCGTCGCGTCGGTATCAAAGGGAAGTTTGCCCCTAGATACGTGGGTCCTTTCAAGATCATTGGCAAAAGAGGCAATCTCACCTATCAACTTGAGCTTCCGTCCAACTTCGCAAATGTGCATGACGTGTTTCACGTGTCACAGCTTCGCAAGTGCTTCAAGACTCCTGAACGCACCATCAACTTCGAAGAGATTGATCTCCAAGAGGAAATGTCTTATCATGAGCATCCCGTTGCTATTCTTGAGGAAACCGAGCGCAAGACTCGCAACAAGTCTATCAAATTCCTGAAAGTGAAGTGGTCACACCATTTCGACTGAGAAGCCACCTAGGAACACGAGGACCACCTCCCTTCTGAATATCCGGAGGTCTTTCAGCCCTGGATCTTGGAACGACATCCTTTCGTAGTGGTGGAGTGTTGTAACGTCCTGGATGTAACTTACCATATTGGTACTCCGACTCTTGCCATTCTCGGCTTTAAGTTATGAGATTCCCTTCGTGGTTGGGTTTTTGTCTTCATTTTGCTTTTGCTCATGTCTTGCATTCCATATCATGCCATCATGTGCATCTCATTTGCATACGTGTTCGTCTCCTGCATCCGAGCATTTTCCCCGTTGTCCATTTTGCAATCCGACACTCCTACATCCTTTTATCTCTTTTCGTGAGCGGGTGTTAAACATTCTCGCAATGGACCAAGATTTACCAAGTGGCCTTGGTACACCACCGGTAGACTGCTTGTCAAATTTCGTGCCATTTGGAGTCTGATTGATGTTCCAACGTTTAACCGGGGAACCGTAAAAGCCTCGTGTGTGTTGCAACCCAACACCCCTCCAAAACGGCCCAATAACCCTTCCAAACCACTCCCATGTTCTCCGCCGTCGGATCACCATCGCGTGGGCGAAAACTACACGCCATTTGGACACTCCTACCTCCTCCTAGCTATATATATGTGCACCCCTCCACAAATTCGGGTCCCAAACCCTAAAAATCACCCTTTGCCGCCTCGCGCGCGCCGTTCGCCACCTCGCCCGCCGGCTCGCTCCACCGCCCCCGCTCACCGGCCACCGCCGCCCCGCGCGCTGCCGCTCCTCCGCCGACGCCCGCGCCACTCTGTCGCCACCTCCTCCTTCGGCAAGGTGCCCCGGCCACCTTCCTCCTCGCCGCTCCGGCCGTCCTCTCTAGATCCGACCACCGCAGGCGAAGATCCCGGTGAACCTCGGTCCACGCGCCCAAAACCCTAGATCTGGGATTTCAGAGGTGATCTTTTCGGCTAAGTCCTTTTCCCCTAACATTTTCAGGCCATGTTCATTGCATCATAACTCCATGACCGTAGCTCCGTTTCATGCGCATGATATATCGAAATGTTCATTGGGAGATGCTCTTCATTTCATCTCATTGTGTCATGCTTGTTTGAGTTAATCTGGATGCCCAAATCATTGACGCAAGAGTGCTATAAATTCTTAGGTGCTGTTGCTTATCAGAGTATGAGGATTTGTCATTTATGTCACATTTCTTGTGTGCATCATATGGGCATGTGCTCTACAAGTATTTTGATATATGCCATGCCATCTTTATGGTGGTGCTTGCCATGTATTTGTTTGATCAATGTGGTGACTAGAACAAGTATGCAAAGTAGCCTTCATGTTATTGCTGTTTTTAGGGACTTAGGATTTTGCTAAGTCCTTGTTCTGCTATTATTTTGATGCCATGTAACCATGATGCTATAGTGAGATCCATGCTTGTTTTGAGTAGCTTAAGTAAGTATGATTTGGACATATGGTTATGCTCTATCCATCCATTCCCATTTTTGCAATTATGGAGTGCCCTAGCATTTCTTAATCTTGCTCTACTTTTGCTATAAAATATTCCTTGTAGATTGTTTACATGTTAATCAATTTTGCCATGATTGTTGTAGTTGATCCATGCATGCTATGAACTTGCTCTTGCCATGGTTAGCTTCATGAACATGTCATATTGCCGTGGATGTGCTTAGTTTGTCATGAAAGGCTTTGTTTTGAGTGATTTGAGCTCGCAAAGATGCCTTCATAATTCTGTTTATGCCATGCGCTGTTTTCTGCTAAGTCTGAGTCTGTTAATAAAACTTGCTATGCTTACATGGGTGCCATCATATCTTCTGTGCCTTTTTGGGTCATCATCAGTAAGGGACTTTTGTTCTATGATTTGAGTAGATTCATGACATGCCTTTGTTTACTATGATCTGTTCTTGTAGCATGTTGTTTTCTTGCTCTAAACATTGCTTCCTGATGTTATTCCTGGCATGTTAGTATTTTCACTAAGTCTGTGAAGCTGATATCTTTTGCACTTTTGCCATTCTTTTTTGGACCTGCTCTTGTGCGATTTAGCCGTAGCTCAGTGTTCATGTTTTGTCAAGCGTCTTGAGTAGATCACTTTCATATGCTTTGTTGCTATGTTGGAGTGTAGTATCTTAGTTTCTTGTTGCATTCTAGATGGCATCATGCTGTTAATCACAGAAGTATGCCATTGTTGTTTTGCTTGCCATTTGCAAACTGTGCCTCCAATTCCGGTGATCTCTATATCGATTTCGACCGAATTCATCTCATCTTTCTAGCGGCACACTTGGTTTGCCAAGTTGATGCCTTGATCAATCTTTCCCTTCCGGAGCCTGCTTTTGCATTGCATATCACATCTCGCATATCATGCCATGTTTTGCATCAAGTTGATTGTGCATTGCACCGTGATTGATTGTTGGTCCTTTGCTTGTGTTCTTGCCTTGGGTAGAGCCGGGAGATGAGTACGTGATCGATGAACCTATTGAGTACGCTAACAAGGATCAAGCTTTCATCAACTCTGAGAACTTTACAGGCAAGATGACCATACCCTCGAAATCACTTCTATCTTTGCTTGCTAGTTGCTCGCTCTATTGCTATGCCACGATACCTACCACTTGCTTTATCATGCCCCCCATATTGCCATGTCAAGCCTCTAACCCACCATTCCTAGCAAAACGTTGTTTGGCTATGTCACCGCTTTGCTCAGCCCCTCTTATAGCATTGCTAGTTGCAGGTGAAGTTGGAGTTTGTTCCTTGTTGGAACATGGATATTTGTTGGGATATCATTATTATATCTTGTTTACTTTGGTGTATCTATATACTTGGTGAAGGGTGGAAGGCTCGGCCTTATGCCTAGTGTTTTGTTCCACTCTTTCCGCCCTAGTTTCTGTCATACCGGTGTTATGTTCCTTGATTTTGCGTTCCTTACGCACTTGGGTGTAATGGGAACCCCTTGACAGTTCGCCTTGAATAAAACTCCTCCAGCAAGGCCCAACCTTGGTTTTACCATTTTCCACGTAAGACTTTTTTCCATTGGGTTCCGCGGACTCAAGGTTCATCTTTATTTTAATCCCCCGGGCCAGTGCTTCTCTAAGTGTTGGTCCAACCTAAGCGATGTCTGGCACCCCCTGGGCAACCAGGGTCTATGCCAACCCGACGTCTGGCTCATCCGGTGTGCCCTGAGAACGAGATATGTGCTGCTCCTATCGGGATTTGTCGGCACATTCGGGCGGCTTTGCTGGTATTGTTTTACCATTGTCGAAATGTCATGTAACGGGGATTCCGAGTCTGATTAGGTCTTCCTAGGAGAAGGAATATCCTTCGTTGACCGTGAGAGCTTGTGATGGGCTAAGTTGGGACACCCCTGCAGGGTTTTGAACTTTCGAAAGCCGTGCCTGCGATTATGGGCAGATGGGAATTTGTTAATATCCGGTTGTAGAGAACTAGACACTTAATTTAATTAAAATGAATCAACCGCGTGTGTAGCCGTGATGGTCTCTTTTCGGCGGACTCCGGGAAGAGAACATGGTCTCGTGTTATGCTTGAACATAAGTAGCTTCAGGATCACTTCTTGATCACTTTTAGCTTCTTGTCCATGCTTTGCTTCTCTTCTCGCTCTCTTTTGCGTAAGTTAGCCACCATATATGCTAGTGTTTGCTGCAGCTCCACCTCACTACCCTTTCCTACCCTTAAGCTTAAATAGTCTTGATCTCGCGGGTGTGATATTGCTGAGTCCTCGTGACTCACAGATACTTCCAAACTGATGCAGGTGCCGATGATGCCAGTGCAGGGGACGCTACCGAACTCAAGTGGGAGTTCGATGAGGATTCAGGGTGTTACTATGTTTATTTTGTGGATGATCAGTAGAGGAGCCCAGTTGGGTCGATCGGGGATTTAGCATTTGGGGTTTTCTTCCTTTATTTTGGTTCCGTAGTCGGACCTTGATTGTATTCTGGATGATGTATGACATAATTATGTATTGTGTGAAGTGGCAATTGTAAGCCAACTCTTTATCCCTTTCTTATTCAGTACATGGGATGTGTAAAGATTACCCCTCTTGTGACATGCCTACCATGCGGTTATGCCTCTAAGTCATGCCCTCACACATGGGAGATATAGCTACATCATGGGTGTTACATGAGATTACGGTTGTCACTCGCTTTCCGTTGCAAAGGATACTTCGAAACCCTGAGGCTATCGGCAGAATAGTGGAATAGGCTTAGGAGTTACCCAGCATTGGTCTAAAGTTTGAGAGCACATCAACAATTTAGAGCAGGGCATTGGCAGAGTTTATAGCAGAATGGACGCCAACTCCTGATGAAGAAGTGTTGGAAATGGTTACCCCCGGCAAGGAAGCACCCCAAGAATGGATTATGTATTTTTATGGTGCTTTCTCCCTTAAAAGTTCAGGGGCTGGCGTGCTTCTCATTGCCCCCACTAGGGAGCACTTGAAGTACGTCGTGCAGATGCACTTTGCTCGGGAGGAGGCAACTAACAATACAACAGAGTATGAAGGGCTCCTTACCGGGCTCGGGATTGCTGCATAATTGGGAATTAAGAAGCTGATCATTTGAGGAGATTCGCAACTTGTGGTCAGGCAAGTCAACAAGGATTACCAAAGTCCATTGATGGAGGCATACATTGATGAAGTGAGGAGATTGGAGGAGCGCTTTGACGGATTGCAAACAAAGCACATACCCCGTGCGGAAAACAGCATAGTTGATCATCTGTCAAAGTGTGCTGCGTAGAAGCTTCCTGTGGAACCAGGAACTTTTGTTCTCCATCTTACTCAGCCCTCCGTATCCCCGGCAACAATGGATAGAAATAGGAGTAAGTTGGACTTTGGTAAGCTTCTCCCAGTAGAGCCTCCCGAGGCTCCTGGTAGGGACCCTGCCGGAAACAACTCTTCATCGCTTGCTAGATCGCACCCTCCAGCCGGGCCAATGCTCCATGCGAACAAGAAGTGCGCTCCCGCAGATGAGGAGGTGCTGCTAGTCCTTGTTGCCAAGCCTTAGGCTCCAACTTGGACAAGGAACATAGTCCGTTTCCTCCAAACTAGAGAACTTCCCGGTGAGCATAATGGAGCTGAAAGAGTAGCCCGAAGGGCCGGTATGTATCAGTTTGTCGATGACACTCTATACAGAAGGAGGACCAATGGTGTGAAATTGAAGTGCATCTGCCGGGAAGAAGGAAATGAACTACTGGCGGAAATACACAAAGGTGTGTGCCGCTTCCACATTGGATCAAGGGCAGTAGTTGGGAAAGCATTCTGGCAAGGATTCTTTTGGCCCACAGCTCTCAAAGATGTGGTCGAGGTAGTCACAAAGTGTGAAGCCCACCTGCCTGCCCAAGCTCTTTAGACAATCCCAGGAGCTTTGAATTCTTGTTTGTTTCTACCGACAAGTTTAAAAAGTGGCCGAAAGTAGCTATCATGAGAAAGATGACTGCTCAGTCAGCTATCAAGTTCTTAAAAGAATTGGTGTTCCGCTTTGGAGTCCCTGCAAGGATCATTACTGACAACAACACCCAGTTCACGAGCGCGCCTTCACGCAATATGCTCATGCCCTCGGAACATCGTAGAAGCAATGGACAAAACGAGAGGGCAAATTCTCAAGTGTTGCGAGGAATCAAGACAAGAACATCTAATACGCTGCAGAAGCATGGGAGGCGGTGGATCGATGAGCTACCAGTATTCCTCTGGTCCCTCAGAACGAAACACAATCGGGCTACCGAGCAGACTCCCTTCTCCCTAGTCTATGGGGCATAAGCAGTTATCCCCATAGAACTCATTTACGGGTCACCTCGAGTGCTTGCCTACGATGAGGTAGCACAAGATCAGCACAGGCATGATGACGCTGTGCTACTCGAGGAGAACCGTCTCTAGGATGCTACGTGTGTTGCACGCTACCAGCAAGCCCTGCGTCGCTATCATAGCCGCAAGGTTCATGCCTGGTGTTTTGAGGAAGGCGACGTTTTCCTTAGGTGTGTTCAGTCTGCCAAGGGTGCGAACAACTTGATGACAAAGTGGGAAGGCCCTTACCGGGTAGTACGAGTCACCAGACCTAGCACAATCCGTCTAGAGACCGGAGATGGCATTCAGTTGCAAAACTCATGAAATATTGAGCATCTCCACAAGTTCTATCCGTAAGGCGCGGCTGTCGGGCCTTGCCCGACAGCCACCCTTTTGTACAGGCCTTGCCTTAGTTGCATGTACCCCCTTGTACTAAGCCAGGCGCAGACTATGAGCAGCAGAAAAATAAACGAATTGATGGGGGCCCCCACCAAATTGCATGCATAAGCATTGCATGCATAAGTATTTCATAAGCATTTCACATAGATAAGATCGCATCTTACATCATTTCCATCTACAGGTTCCTACCAAGAGCTTGGCCTCTAAAGCGAGCTGGAATGATGAACCAACACTGCGATCTCCGAGAAACCAAATAGATAAGTTATATCTCTTGTCCATACGTGTTCTGTAAGTAAAAAACTTGTGCATACAGAAAACCTCATCGCTTTTTTGAAACTTAGGTCCTCCCATCCTTTGACTCGAGCGCTGCCTCAGTCAGGATGGTCGTAGTTGCCTTCGATAAAAATAAGTTGGTGCGGGGCTGGCGAGGGAGTCCTGGATTGGGGGGGTCCTTAGGCGTTCGGACTATGGTGCGTGGGCTGGACTGATGGACTGTGAAGATGCAAGACCGAAGACTCCCACCCGTGTCTGGATGGGACTCTCCTTGGTGTGGAAGGCAAGCTTGGCATCCCAATATGAAGATTCCTTTCTCTATAACTGACTTTGTACAACCTTGGTCCCCTCCAGTGTCTATATAAACCGGAGGGTTTAGTCTATAGAGACAGAGAATAATCATAATCAGATAGGCTAGACTTCTAGGGTTTTAGCCATTACGATCTCGTGGTAGATCAACTCATTTAACCCCCATACTCATCAATATTAATCTAGCAGGACGTAGGGTTTTACCTCCATCGAGAGGGCCCAAACCTGGGTAAACATTGTGTTCCATGTCTCCCGTTACCATCAACCTCAGACGCACAGTTTGGGAGCCCCTACCCGAGATCTGCCGGTTGTGACACCAACATTGGTGCTTTCATTGAGAGTTCCGTTGTGTCGTCGCCAAGAGGTTCGATGGGCCCATCAACCATCCACAACAACATTGTCCAGGGAGAAACCTTCCTCCTTGACAGATATTCGTGTTCGGCGGCTTCGCACTATGGGCCAACTCGCTTTGCCATCTAGAGCAGATCGATAGCTACGCCCCTGACCTTAAGGTCAGATTTGCAAGCATGAACTACGTCGCGGACATCCGCGGAGACTTGATCTTCAACGGATTCGAGACCACGGCAGTAGCCGCTCCCTGTCACCACGATGAACATGGTTCAAATCTGTCATCAAACTACACCCAGGAGATAGAACCTGCAACTGCTCCAGCTCTAGATCCGGAGCAGGTCACACCATCCGAGGACGGGAGGCTCAACCCCGCCACCGAGGGCACAGACTCAGCGGCATTGGAGCCGTACACAGACCCAACCTCAAGTGAGATCTGTGTTGCCAGAACCTCGGACATGTTTCTGGCCATAGGTTCCAAAGCATGTGTTTCCGCGCACGACGAGCTTGATCGGCGTCGATCGTTGAATTCAGCTCCGCGGACATCTTCCGGTACTCGCCGTTAGACGATGTGCTAAACTCATTAAAACACTCTCCTTAGCGGGGGATTCACGACCAAGTTATATCCTGTTAGAACAGGACGCTGATGACGAATTTGGCTTCCCACCCCCGCCCACTTAATAGACACTACCGAAGACTCAACTGGCATGCTCGATTACGGCTCTGACGACATCGTCACCGGCACAGGAGAAGATAACACTCCGGACGGTGCCGAAGACAATGAAGACCCCGTTGATGCAACTTCTGAACAAGATGAACAGGAAGACGGGCAGGTTAGCCCTGATGAGCAGACCACACACAAAGACTCGGAGGACTGTAATTACCTTCCGCTCTCCAAGGCTGAGGTGAGCCTCGGCACCGAGGATTTTTTCGTGCCTGAGGAACCTCTCGAGCAGGAGCGCTTCAAACGCCAGCTAATAGCCACTGCAAGGAGCCTGAAAAAGAAACAACAGCAGCTTCAAGGTCATCAAGATCTGCTCAATGATAGATGGACTGATGTCCTGGCAGCCAAAGAATATTGTCGAAGTAAATAACCATGGGTAGCCTAGCCAGCCCCCCTGGCCCTTCTGAAAAAATTACGAGCCGACTTCGGCCCTCAAGAATCCAAGACACAGGGCCGCATTCCCTTTGCTAGCTATCGGAAGGCGACCCGACTTCAGCCCTCATGAAGAGAAGCCGCGGGAGGGCCGGCTCCGAGAAGCCGGCCGCGAGAAGGCCGACTCCAAGAAGCCGGCTCCCATAAAGCGGTCAAGATCGTACCCTCGAAGTCTGCATCCATATCACGGCGATGTGACGGGGCGTGGCTACAGTGAAGCCTGCCACTCCCGAATCCTGGAGCATGCCTGGCACAGTGTGCCATACGTGTGGCCAATACCCGTCCGGCGCAGCACTATTGCCATGTTGACCCTGATGTCATCCACGATGGGCTACCAATACGGCCCACGGGCGGTGGGCCCCTTCGGGCAGAGAGACACCCGAAGGCGGCCAGACCTCCCCCAGTCGGCCCAAGATAGAGCCGGCTCCCCACAACCGACTTGCCACCTCCCTCGAAGGAGACGCCCCATTAAGGAGACGAGACGCGGTGAGGCTACGGCGATCACCCGCCGGACGGCGGCACTGTAGCCACGCCCACTTCGGCGAAGCCCTCGTCACCAGGATTCAGCAACAGTAACCAGCCACCGACAAGGCCCTGGACAGTGGGGCCTGCCTATCGACCAAGGAGCCGGCAGCCGGCGGGACCCACCAGCCGGCGGGCCCCAGCAGCCGGCGTAGAAGCCGGAGAGCGAACACACAGACAGCTGGGCCCCGCGCCCAGCCGGATTACCATTGTACCCCCAGGGGGTAGGCCTATATGAACCCCCCGGGGCATCCACATAGGGAGGAGAAGAGAGCAAGCCGTGCCCTTCTTCCTCCTCTCGCCAAACAGCTCAAGGAGCACCGTGTAGCTACTTGTTCATCTAGTGACCATGCGGAGACCCCGCAGAGCAGCAGTAGGGGTGTTATCTCCACGGAGAGCCCTGAAGCTGGGTAAGATTCGCCAGCGTGCATGTCTTCGCCTCATCCCGTTTCCAGGCACCGGCGACGTCTTACTGGCTCCCACAATGATAAGCCACCCGTTGGCATATGTCGCACCTACCACCCGACATTTGGCGCCCACCATGGGGCCAGGTGCATCGCCGTCCGGAGACCTGTTCTGGACGGGAACCCTCTTCCTCCCCCGCGAGCGTAGCCAGCCCGGCACGCCTGATGGCGCTTGCCATGACGTGCTACAAGGCGTCACCAACATCTGTGCGGCGAGCAACCTCGCCGATCTCCTTGACAAGACTCTCATCTCTGACGAGCTCGCCTCCGATGCGGGCACCGACCACCTCGTCAACCTCCTCGGCCAGCTCCACGTCTCCGGCGAGCTTGCCGTGGACTTGGAGTCGGTTAGCTCCACCGATCCGATGCCTGTCGACTCCGACACGGCCTCACTCGACGCGTTCCCCACCAACGTCGCGATCTACAACGACCCGCTTCCCCAGGCCGATGGCTGCGACGCTGTCACCACCGAGGTGATGGTCATCGGCCACGGCGGCGCTTCTGACGAGAGCGCCCACGACGGCCTGGCGCGATCCCTGGCGCTAGAAGAAGAAGACGATGTCGGCCCGCCTTGGTTCGGCCCCCGCATCCACGACGAGCCTTTCCCCAAAGGGTTCTCGCTCCCAAGAGACACGCCCAAGTACAATGGCTCCATGAAGCCGGAAGATTGATTGATCGACTACTCCATGGCGCTTAACATAGCCAACGGCAACAGGCGCGTTGCCGTGAAGTACATGCCCCTCATGCTATAGGGCACGGCGCGGACCTGGCTCAACAGCCTCAAGCCATACAGCATCAACAGCTGGCTAGACTTCACAGAAGCCTTCGTCCGCAACTTCACCAGCACCTACAAGCGGGCTCCCAAGCCCAGACAGCTCTCCTTGTGCGTGCAAGGCCCCGCCGAGTCCACTCGCGACTACCTCACGCGTTGGGCCGAGCTCCGCAACTCTTGCGAAGGGGTGCACGAGGTGCAAGCCATAGAATACTTCACAGCCGGGTGCCGAGAAGGCAACCTCCTCAACCACAAGCTCCTTTGCGACGAGCCGACTACCCTCGACGAGCTTCTGATCATAGCGGACAAGTACGCCACCGCCGACTCCTCGATGAAGACCGAACTCCGGGTAGACGCGTCCGGAAAGGTACTGAACCCGGTGCTCAAGACACCGGCTGGGGACTCCGGCCGATGCCCACACCAGAACAACCACAAGCGCAAGGGCCCGGTGCCGCCCTCCACCAGTCGGTAGGTGGCCACAGTCGAAGACGAGCAGCCCGAAGCGCGGCCCGCACCCAAGAAGCAGAGGGGAGGCAAGCCGTCTTGGCAGCCGGCCTTCTCCTACGAGCAGACTCTCGATGCCCCGTGCAAGTTCCACAGCGGCGCGAAGCCGTCCAACCACACGACCCGGAAGTGCCACTGGCTCACCCGAATCTCTAAAGGCGAAGTGCTGGCACCGCCTCTGCCTGCCGGTCCACCGCCTCCGGCTCTGCAGCCGCCGGCCGCTCGGCCCGCAGTCGGAGCCGTGCACGACGAGTTCCCCGACGAGCATGCCGCCTATGTCATCTTTACAAGTCAGCCCGAAGACCGACGCAGCAAGCGCCGAGAGCACCAAGAAGTCAGCATGGTTGCTACCAACCCCGCCGAGCACATGCACTGGTCAGAAAAACCTATCAGCTGGAGCTGGACCGACCACCCAGAGGTGATGCCGTCTCCCGGCTCTTATGCGTTGGTTTTGGATGCCACCCTTGCAACAGATAGACGCGCTGCCCGATTCTCCCGCGTGCTGATAGACGGCAGGAGCAGCATCAACATCCTGTACCGTGACACCATGGAGAAGCTGAATGTTAAGACGAAGCAACTCATGCCTACCCGGACTGCGTTCCATGGCATCGTACCCGGCCTGTCCTGCGCCCCCATTGGCAAGATCAAGATTGATGTACTTTTTGGGGACATGGAGCATTTCCGCCGGGAAGCGATCTGGTTTGAAGTGGTGGACCTGGAGAGCCCTTACCATGCATTGCTTGGCCGACCTGCCTTGGCCAAGTTCATGGCAGTTCTCCACTATGCATACCTCAAGATGAAGATACCGAGCACCAAAGGCGTCATCACCATAGCCGGCGATTACAAGAAGTCCTCTGAGTGCGCAGCAGCCAGCAGTCGGCTGGCCGAGTCCCTTGTGATTGCCGAAGAAAAGAAGGTGTTGGACCGAGTCGTGGCCATGGCCGGCAAGCAGTCGGCCTATCCCCCGATCCCAAGGAGCATGATGCTCAAAGATCTTTCCAGCCGGCCAAGGAGACAAAGGAGATACCTCTTGACCCCGAGCACCCAGAGAGGTTTGCCGTCATCGGGGCAAACCTGAATAGCAAATAGGAAGGCGAGCTCGCTGATTTCCTCCGTGAGAATCGGGACATCTTTGCATGGTCCCCCAAGGACATGCCGGGCGTTCCGAAGGAATTCGCCGAGCACAAACTACACGTCCGAGAAGACGCAAAGCCAGTTAAACAACCCCTCCGCCGACTGTCGGAGGAGAAACGCAGGATTGCGGGAGAGGAGATAGCCCGACTTCTGGCAGCCGGCTTCATTATGGAAGTTTTCTTTCCAGAGTGGCTCGCCAACCCGGTCCTCGTGCTAAAGAAGAACAACAAGTGGCGCATGTGTATAGACTACACGAGCCTCAACAAGGCCTGCCCCAAAGATCCCTTTGCCCTGCCAAGGATTGACCAAGTGATAGACTCCACGGCCGGATGCGAGCTGTTGAGTTTCTTGGATGCTTACTCAGGGTATCACCAGATAAAGTTAGATCCGGCAGACCGCCTGAAGACCGCCTTCATCACGCCATTCGGGGCCTTCTGCTACCTGACTATGACATTCGGCTTGAGAAATGCCGGTGCCACTTTTCAGCGTTGCATGCAGAAGTGCCTCCTCAAGAAACTCGGCAGAAATGCCCACGTCTACGTAGACGACATTGTGGTGAAGACGGAGAAGCACGGCACCTTGCTGGAAGACCTCAAGGAAACATTTGAGAACCTACGCCGGTTCCAAATCAAGCTTAACCCCGAGAAATGTGTGTTCGGAGTGCCAGCCGGCCAGCTCCTAGGCTTCCTGGTCTCCGAACGCGGTATCGAATGCAACCCAGTAAAGATCAAGGCCATTGAGAGAATGGTGATTCCCACCAAACTTCGAGACGTCCAGAAGTTTACCGGATGCTTGGCCTCCCTGAACCGCTTCATCAGCCGGCTCGGAGAGAAAGCTCTTCCCCTCTACCGCCTCATGAAGTGACCAACCACTTCGAGTGGAACGACCAAGCCGATCAAGCTTTTCACGAGCTGAAGAAGATGCTGGCCACGCTGCCTGTCCTAGCGGCGCCGACTGAGAAAGAGCCCATGCTCCTCTACATTGCTGCAACCAGCCGGGTGGTCAGCACCGTCATCGTAGTCCAACGCCTAGAAGAAGGCCGAGCCAGCCGGTCCAGAGGCCGGTGTACTATTTGGGCGAGGTGATGTCTACCTCAAAGCAGAACTACCTGCACTACCAGAAGATGTGCTACGGCGTGTACTTCGCCGCCAAGAAGCTGAAGCCCTACTTCCAAGAGCATCCCATCACGGTTGTATGCACCGCCCCGCTGGCCGAGATCATAGGCAGCCGGGATGCATCCGGCCGGGTGGCGAAATGGGCCATCGAGCTGGCCCCCTATACGATCTTCTACCAGCCTCGCACCGCCATCAAGTCCCAAGCATTGGCCGACTTCCTCGTCGACTGGGCCGAGACCCAGTACCTACCGCCGGCTCCCGACTCCACTCATTGGTGCATGCACTTCGATGGGTCCAAGATGCGCACCGGCATGGGAGCCGGCGTCATCCTCACCTCTCCCAAAGGCGACAAGCTCAGATACACGCTGCAAATTCACTTTGACGCCTCCAACAACGTGGTCGAGTACGAGGCGCTCATACACGGGCTCCGGCTTGCCAAAGAACTCGGCATTCTCCGGATCATATGTTATGGCGACTCGGACTTGGTGGTCCAGCAATCATCCGGCAACTGGGATGCCAAGGACGCAAATATGGCAAGCTACCGCTTCCTTGTTTAGCATATCAACGGGTATTTTGAAGGATGCGAGTTCCTCCACGTACCACGAACCGACAATGAGCCAGCTGATGCCCTGGCTCGAATAGGCTCCACTCGGCAAGCAATACCAACCGCTGTCGCTCTACAACGCCTCCTCAAGCCATCTATCTATTGGAAATATGCCCTAGAGGCAATAATAAATTTATTATTATTATATTTCCTTGTTCATGATAATCGTTTATTATCCATGCTAGAATTGTATTGATAGGAAACTCAGATACATGTGTGGATACATAGACAACACCATGTCCCTAGTAAGCCTCTAGTTGACTAGCTCGTTGATCAATAGATGGTTACGGTTTCCTGACCATGGACATTGGATGTCGTTGATAACGGGATCACATCATTAGGAGAATGATGTGATGGACAGGACCCAATCCTAAGCATAGCACTAGATCGTGTAGTTCATATGCTAAAGCTTTTCTAATGTCAAGTATCATTTCCTTAGACCATGAGATTGTGCAACTCCCGGATACCGTAGGAGTGCTTTGGGTGTGCCAAACGTCACAACGTAACTGGGTGGCTATAAAGGTACACTACGGGTATCTCCAAAAGTGTCTGTTGGGTTGGCACGAATCGAGACTGGGATTTGTCACTCCGTGTGATGGAGAGGTATCTCTGGGCCCACTCGATAGGACATCATCATAATGTGCACAATGTTATCAAGGAGTTGATCACGGGATTATGTGTTACAGAACGAGTAAAGAGACTTGCCGGTAACGAGATTGAACCAGGTATCGGGATAGCGACGATCGAATCTCGGGCAAGTATCGTACCGATAGACAAAGGGAATTGTATACGGGATTGATTAAGTCCTTGACATCGTGGTTCATCCGATGAGATCATCGTGGAACATGTGGGAGCCAACATGGTATCCAGATCCCGCTGTTGGTTATTGACCAGAGAACGTCTTGGTCATGTCTGCATGGTTCCCGAACCCGTAGGGTCTACACACTTAAGGTTCGATGACGCTAGGGTTATAAAGGAAGTTTGTATGTGGTTACTGAACGTTGTTTGGAGTCCCGGATGATATCCTGGACATCACGAGGAGTTCCGGAATGGTCCGGAGGTAAAGATTTATATATGGGAAGTCCTGTTTTGGTCACCGGACAAGTTTCGGGGTCACCGGTATTGTACCGGGACCACTGGAAGGGTCCCGGGGGTCCACCGGGTGGGGCCACCTGCCCCGGGGGGGCACATGGGCTGTAAGGGGTGCGCCTTGGCCTATATGGGCCAAGGGCACCAGCCCCAAGAGGCCCATGCGCCAAAGGGATAAGGAAAGGAAGAGTCCTAAAAGGGGAAGGCACCTCCGAGGTGCCTTGGGGAGGAGGGACTCCTCCCTAGCCGCACCCTTCCTTGGAGGAAGGGCTAAGGCTGCGCCTCCCCCCTCTCCCTTTCTCCTATATATAGTGGGGGAGATGGAGGACTTCTGACCTTTGCCTTTGGTGCAGCCCTCCCCCTCTCCCAAGTCCTTCTCCTCTCCCGTGGTGCTTGGCGAAGCCCTGCGGGATTGCCACGCTCCTCCACCACCACCACGCCGTTGTGCTGCTGCTGGATGGAGTCTTCCTCAACCTCTCCCTCTCTCCTTGCTGGATCAAGGCATGGGAGACGTCACCGGGCTGTACGTGTGTTGAACGCGGAGGTGCCGTCCGTTCGGCACTAGGATCATCGGTGATTTGAATCACGACGAGTACGACTCCATCAACCCCGTTCACTTGAACGCTTCCGCTTAGCGATCTACAAGGGTATGTAGATGCACTCTCCTTCCCCTCGTTCCTGGTCTCTCCATAGATAGATCTTGGTGACACGTAGGAAAATTTTGAATTTCTGCTACGTTCCCAAACAGTGGCATCATGAGCTAGGTCTGTTGCGTAGATTCTATGCATGAGTAGAACACAAAGTAGTTGTGGGCATTGATTTTGTTCAATATGATTACCGTTACTAGTCCAATCTTGATTCGGTGGCATTGTGGGATGAAGCGGCCCGGACCGACCTTACACGTACTCTTACGTGAGACTGGTTCCACCGACTGACATGCACTAGTTGCATAAGGTGGCTAGCAGGTGTCTGTCTCTCCCACTTTAGTCGGATCGGATTCGATGAAAAGGGTCCTTATGAAGGGTAAATAGCAATTGGCATATCACGTTGTGTTCTTTGCGTAGGTAAGAAACGTTCTTGCTAGAAACCCATAGCAGCAACGTAAAACATGCAAACAACAATTAGAGGACGTCTAACTTGTTTTTGCAGGGTATGCTATGTGATGTGATATGGCCAAAGGATGTGATGAATGATATATGTGATGTATGAGATTGATCATGTTCTTGTAATAGGAATCACGACTTGCATGTCGATGAGTATGACAACCGGCAGGAGCCATAGGAGTTGTCTTTATTTATTTATGACCTGTGTGTCAACATAAATGTCATGTAAATACTTTACTTTATTGCTAACCGTTAGCTGTAGTAGTAGAAGTAATAGTTGACGAGACAACTTCATGAAGACACGATGATAAAGATCATGATGATGGAGATCATGGTGTCATGCCGGTGACGATGATGATCATGGAGCCCCGAAGATGGAGATCAAAAGGAGCAATATGATATTGGCCATATCATGTCACTATTTGATTGCATGTGATGTTTATCATGTTTATACATCTTATTTGCTCAGAACGACGGTAGTAAATAAGATGATCCCTCATTAAAATTTCAAGAAGGTGTTCCCCCTAACTATGCACTGTTGCGACAGTTCGTTGTTTCAAAGCACCACGTGATGATCGGGTGTTTGATTCCAACGTTCACATACAACGGGTGTAAGACAGATTTACACATGCAAACACTTAGGTTGACTTGACGAGCCTAGCATGTGTACAGACATGGCCTCAGAACACAGAAGACCGAAAGGTCAAGCATGAGTCGTATGGTAGATACGATCAGCATGAAGATGTTCACCGATGTTGACTAGTCCGTCTCACGTGATGATCAGACACGACCTAGTTGACTCGGATCATGTAATCACTTAGATGACTAGAGGGATGTCTATCTGAGTGGGAGTTCATAAGATGAACTTAATTATCCTGAACATAGTCAAAAAGGATTTTGCAAATTATGTCGTAGCTCGCGTTTTAGTTCTACTGTTTAGTTATGTTCCTAGAGAAAATTTAATTGAAAGTTGATAGTAGCAATTATGCGGACTAGGTCCGTAAACTGAGGATTGTCCTCATTGCTTCGTAGAAGGCTTATGTCCTTAATGCACCGCTCAGTGTGCTGAACCTCGAACGTGGTCTGTGGATGTTGCGAACATCAGACATACACATTTTGATAACTACGTGATAGTTCAGTTAAACGGTTTAGAGTTGAGGCACCGAAGATGTTTTAAAACATCGCAAAACATGTGAGATGTTTCGAGGGCTGAAATTGGGATTTCAGGCTCGTGCCCACGTCAAGAGGTATAAGACCTCCGACGATTCTCTTAGCCTGCAAACTAAGGGAGAAAAGCTCAATTGTTGAGCTTGTACTCAGATTGTCTGAGTACAACAATCGCTTGAATCAAATGGGAGTTGATCTTCCAAATGAAATAGTGATAGTTCTCCGAAGTCATTAGCACCAAGCTACTAAAGCTTCATGATGAACTATAATATATCAGGGACATATATGATGATCCTTGAGATATTCGCGATGTTTGACACCACAAAAGTAGAGATCAAGAAGGAGCATCAATTGTTGATGGTTGGTGAAACCACTAGTTTCAAGAAGGGCAAGGGCAAAAAAAAGGGATGCTTCATGAAACGGCAAATCAGCTGCTGCTCTAGTGAAGACACCCAAGGTTGAACCCAAACCGAGACTAAGTGCTTCTGTAATAAAGGGAACAGCCACTGGAGCAGAATTACCCTAGATACTTGGTAGATAAGAAGGCTGGCAAGGTCGATAGAAGTATATTGGATGTTAATGTGTACTTTACTAGTACTCCTAGTAGCACCAGGGTATTAGATACCGGTTCAGTTGCTAAGTGTCAGTAACTCGAAATAAAAAGCTACGGAATAAACAGAGACTAGCTAAAGGTGAGATGACGGTATGTGTTGGAAGTATTTCCAATGTTGATATGATCAAGCATCGCTCGCTCCCTCTACCATCGAGATTGGTGTTAAACCTAAATAATTGTTATTTGGTGTTTGCGTTGGGCATAGACATGATTGGATTATGTCTATCGCAATACGGTTATTCATTTAAGGAGAATAATGGTTATTCTGTTTATTTGAATAATACCTTCAATGGTCTTACACCTAAAATTAATGGTTTATTGAATCTCGATCATAGTGATACACATGTTCATGCCAAAAGATATAAGATAGTACCACCTAATTGTGGCACTGCCACGTAAGTCATATCGGTACAAAACGCATGAAGAAGCTCCATGTTGATGGATCTTTGGACTCACTCATTTTTGAAAAGTTTGAGACATGCGAACCATGTCTATTGGTGTATATGCATGAAGAAACTCCATGCAAATGGACCGTTTGGACTCACTTGATTTTGAATCACTTGAGACATGCAAATCATACCACATGGGCAAGATGACTGAAAGCCTCGGTTTCAATAAAATGGAACCAGAAAGCAACTTGCTGGAAGTAATACATTTTGATGTGTGCAGTCCAATGAGTGCTGAGGCATGTAGTGGATATCGTTATGTTCCTACTTCACAGATGATTTTAGTAGATGTTGAGTATATTTACTTGATGAATCACGAGTCTGAATTATTGAAAGGTTCAAGTAATTTCAGGGTGAAGTTGAAAGATCGTCGTGACAAGAGGATAAAATATCTATGATATGATCATAGAGATGAATATCTGAATTACGAGTTTGGCACAGAATTAAGACATTGTGGAAATTGTTTCACAATTAATACAGCCTGGAACACCATAGTGTGATGGTGTGTCCGAACATCATGAATGCATCCTATTGGATATGATGCATACCATGATGTCTCTTATCAAATTACCACGATAGTTTATGGGTAGGCATTAGAGACAACCACATTCACTCTAAAAGGGGCACCATGTAATTCCGATGAGATGACACCGTATGAACTATGGTTTGGAGAAACCTAAGCTGTCATTTCTTAAAAGTTTGGGGCTGCGACACTTATGTGAAAAAGTTTCAGGCCGATAAGCTCGAACCCAAAGCGGATAAATACATGTTCATAGGACACCCAAAACAGTTGGGTATACCTCCTGTCTCAGATTCGAAAGCAATAAGGGATTATTTCTAGAATCGGGTCCTTTCTCGAGGAAAAGTTTCTCTCGAAAGAATTGAGTGGGAGGATGGTGGAGACTTGATGAGGTTATTGAACCGTCTCTTCAACTAGTGTGTGACAGGGCACAGGGAGTTGTTCCTGTGGCACCTACACCAATTGAAATGGAAGCTTATGATAGTGATCATGAAACTTCAGATCAAGTCACTACCAAACCTCGTGGGATGACAAGGATGCGTACTACTTCAGAGTGGTACGTAATCCTGTCTTGGAAGTCGTGTTGCTAGACAACAATGAACCTACGAGCTATGAAGAAGCGATGGTGGGCCCGGATTCCGATAAATGGCTCAAGGCCATAAAATCCGAGAGAGGATCCATGTATGAAAACAAAGTGTAGACTTTGGAAGAACTACTTGATGGTCGTAAGGCTGTTAGGTACATATGGATTTTAAAAGGAAGACGGACGATGATGGTAAATGTCACCATTAAGAAAGCTCGACTTGTCGTTAAGATGTTTCCCGACAAGTTCAAGGAGTTGACTATGATGAGACTTTCTCACATGTAGCGATGCTGAAAGTCTGTTGGAATTATGTTAGCAGTTACTGCATTATTTATGAAATCTTGCAGATAGGATGTCAAAACATTGTTTCCTCGATGATTTTCTTGAGGAAAGGTTGTATGTGATACAACCGAAGGTTTTGTCAATCCTGAAAGATGCTAATAAGTATGCAAAGCTCTAGCAATCCTTCTAAGGACTGGAGTAAGCATCTCGGAGTTGGAATGTATGCTTTGATGAGATGATCAAAGATTTTGGGTTTATACAAAGTTTATGAGAAACTTGTATTTCCAAAGAAGTGAGTGGGAGCACTATAGAATTTCTGATGAGTATATGTTGTTGACATATTATGGATCAGAAATGACGTAGAATTTCTGGAAAGCATATAGGGTTATTTGGAAAGTGATTTTCAATGGAAAGCCTGGATTAAGCTACTTGAACATTGAGCATCAAGATCTGTAAGGATAGATCAAAACGCTTAATGGTACTTTCAAATGAGCACATACCTTGACATGGTCTTGAAGGTGTTCAAGATGGATCAGTCAAAGAAGGAGTTCTTGCCTGAGTTGTAAGGTATGAAGTTAAGACTTAAAGCTCGACCATGGCAGAATAGAGAGAAAGGACGAAGGTCGTCCCCTATGCTTAAGACATAGGCTCTACAGTATGCCATGCTGTGTACCGTACCTGAAATGTGCCTTGCCATGAGTCAGTCAAGGGGTACAAGAGTGATCCAAGAATGGATCACAGGACAGCGGTCAAAGTTATCCTTAGTAGCTAGTGGACTAAGGAATTTTCTCGATTATGGAGGTGGTAAAAGAGTTCATCGTAAAGGGTTACGTCGATGCAAGCTTGACACCTATCCGGATAGCTCTGAGTAGAGATACCGGATACGTATAATGGAGAAACAATTTAGAATAGCTCCAAGTAGAATAGTTATTTGGAATAGCTCCAAATAGAACGTGGTAGCTACATCTAGGAGATGACATAGAGATTTGTAAAGCACACACGGATCTGAAAGGTTCAGACCCATTGACTAAAACCTCTCTCACAAGCAACATGATCAAACCCAGAACTCATTGAGTGTTAATCACATAGTGATGTGAACTAGATTATTGACTCTAGTAAACTCTTTGGATGTTGGTCACATGGCGATGTGACCTGTGAGTGTTAATCACATGGTGATGTGAACTAGATTATTGACTCTAGTGCAAGTGGGAGACTGTTGGAAATATGCCCTAGAGGCAATAATAAATTTATTATTATTATATTTCCTTGTTCATGATAATCGTTTATTATCCATGCTAGAATTGTATTGATAGGAAACTCAGATACATGTGTGGATACATAGACAACACCATGTCCCTAGTAAGCCTCTAGTTGACTAGCTCGTTGATCAATAGATGGTTACGGTTTCCTGACCATGGACATTGGATGTCGTTGATAACGGGATCACATCATTAGGAGAATGATGTGATGGACAGGACCCAATCCTAAGCATAGCACTAGATCGTGTAGTTCATATGCTAAAGCTTTTCTAATGTCAAGTATCATTTCCTTAGACCATGAGATTGTGCAACTCCCGGATACCGTAGGAGTGCTTTGGGTGTGCAAAACATCACAACGTAACTGGGTGGCTATAAAGGTACACTACGGGTATCTCCAAAAGTGTCTGTTGGGTTGGCACGAATCGAGACTGGGATTTGTCACTCCGTGTGATGGAGAGGTATCTCTGGGCCCACTCGATAGGACATCATCATAATGTGCACAATGTTATCAAGGAGTTGATCACGGGATTATGTGTTACAGAACGAGTAAAGAGACTTGCCGGTAACGAGATTGAACCAGGTATCGGGATACCGACGATCGAATCTCGGGCAAGTATCGTACCGATAGACAAAGGGAATTGTATACGGGATTGATTAAGTCCTTGACATCGTGGTTCATCCGATGAGATCATCGTGGAACATGTGGGATCCAACATGGGTATCCAGATCCCGCTATTGGTTATTGACCGGAGAACGTCTCGGTCATGTCTGCATGGTTCCCGAACCCGTAGGGTCTACACACTTAAGGTTCAATGACGCTAGGGTTATAAAGGAAGTTTGTATGTGGTTACCGAATGTTGTTCGGAGTCCCGGATGATATCCCGGACATCACCAGGAGTTCCGGAATGGTCCGGAGGTAAAGATTTATATATGGGAAGTCCTGTTTTGGTCACCGGACAAGTTTCGGGGTCACCGGTATTGTACCGGGACCACTGGAAGGGTCCCGGGGGTCCACCGGGTGGGGCCACCTGCCCCGGGGGGGCACATGGGCTGTAGGGGGTGCGCCTTGGCCTATATGGGCCAAGGGCACCAGCCCCAAGAGGCCCATGCGCCAAAGGGATAAGGAAAGGAAGAGTCCTAAAAGGGGAAGGCACCTCCGAGGTGCCTTAGGGAGGAGGGACTCCTCCCTAGCCGCACCCTTCCTTGGAGGAAGGGCCAAGGCTGCGCCTCCCCCCTCTCCCTTGCTCCTATATATAGTGGGGGAGATGGAGGACTTCTGACCTTTGCCTTTGGTGCAGCCCTCCCCCTCTCCCAAGTCCTTCTCCTCTCCCGTGGTGCTTGGCGAAGCCCTGCAGGATTGCCACGCTCCTCCACCACCACCACGCCGTTGTGCTGCTGCTGGATGGAGTCTTCCTCAACCTCTCCCTCTCTCCATGCTGGATCAAGGCATGGGAGACGTCACCGGGCTGTACATGTGTTGAACGCGGAGGTGCCGTCCGTTCAGCACTAGGATCATCGGTGATTTGAATCACGACGAGTACGACTCCATCAACCCTGTTCACTTGAACGCTTCCGCTTAGCGATCTACAAGGGTATGTAGATGCACTCTCCTTCCCCTCATTGCTGGTCTCTCCATAGATAGATCTTGGTGACACGTAGGAAAATTTTGAATTTCTGCTACGTTCCCCAACACTATCAAACCGTCTCCAGAGTCCGATTCCATCTTCGTGCCGCCTGACCCCGACGCAGCCGGCTCGAAGAACCAAGCAGGTGACCTGGGGACTTCGATAGTCGGCCAAGGGGTATCAGCAGGCGGCTCGGGGACTTCCGTAGTTACGCCCGACCCGGGGACTGCCTCAACCGGCTCGGGGACTGCGGTAGTCGGCCCGGAGACTACACCAACACAACATGCGGCGGCCGACTCTAACATTTCACCGCCTAGCCCGCCCGCCCTGGTCGCAGTAGCCGTTGTGGCAATAGAAGAAGTCACAGCTCCGTCATGGGCTCAATCCATCCTCAACTTCCTAATAAATGAAGATTTGCCGGCTGACGAAGTAGAGGCAAGACAAGTCCAACGCCGAGCTAGAGCATACACAATCGTCAACAGAGAACTTGTCAAGCGCAGTGTCACTGGAGTCCTCCAGCGATGCGTTGAGCAAGAGAAGGGCATTGCAATCCTCAGAGACATCCACCAAGGAGAATGCGGCCACCATGCGGCCTCAAGATCACTCGTCGCCAAAGCCTTCCGCCATGGTTTCTTTTGGGCGACTGCTTTGGATGACGCCATGAAATTAGTTACACATTGCAAAGGGTGCCAACTCTTCAGCTCCAAGCAACACATGCCGGCTTTAGCACTCAAGACCATTCCCCTCACTTGGCCCTTCGCCGTTTGGGGACTGGACATGGTGGGCCCATTCAAGACGGCGCGCGGCGGCATGACACATCTGCTTGTCGCCGTGGACAAATTCACCAAATGGATTGAGGCAAAGCCAATCAAGAAGCTGAATGGGCCGACTGCCGTGACATCTATTGCAGATATAACAACTCGGTACGGCGTGCCACACAGCATCATCACCGACAATGGCACGAATTTCGCCAAGGGAGCCTTGGCACGTTTTTGCGCGACGCAAGGCATCCGGATGGACCTAGCGTCTGTCGCCCACCTGCAGTCAAACGGCCAGGTCGAGCGAGCCAACGGCCTCATCCTCTCTGGCATCAAGCCCCGACTAATCGTACCACTGGAGCGTTCAGCCGGCTATTGGCTTGATGAGCTGCCGGCTATCCTTTGGAGTCTGCGCACTACACCAAACAAGTCAACCGGCTTCACTCCTTTCTTCCTCGTATATGGTGCCGAGGCGGTCATCCCAACTGACACCGAGTTCGACTCACCTCGGGTAACCATGTACATGGAAGCCGAGGACAAGGAAGCACGAGAAGACAGCGTCGACCTACTGGAAGAAGGCCGACTGTTAGCCCTCAGCCGGTCCGCCATCTATCAGCAGGGCCTGCGCCGCTACCACAGCCGGAAGGTCAAGCCAAGATCCTTCCAAGAGGGTGATCTTGTGCTCCGGCTGATCCAGCGAACAGCCAGCCAGCACAAGCTCTCGGCCCCTTGGGAGGGCCGCTTCGTCATTAGCAGAGCCTTAGGCAACGACTCCTACTACCTGATTGACGCACAGAAGCCGAAGGCACGAAAGAAAGATGACTCCGGCAAGGAGTCAGAACGACCATGGAATGCCAACCTCGTTCGAAGGTTTTACAGTTGAAATGCAGTATGTATCACGCTAACTTTTGTACTAAGTACGAGACAATAGGCCCCCCGAGGAGAGCTCGGGGACTGCCATCTTTTGTCTATGAATGAAAAGTATCATGCTTATGGCCTTGTCATTGCATTCACTTTTTTCCGTACGGCACCGGGTTCGACTAGTCGGCCTGGGGACTGGCCGCCTGGAGTTATATTAGAAGTCCTACCCGTAGTCAGACAAGTAGTGTGCCGGCTCCCAAGCCTTCTCTTGCCAAAAGTCGCAGTTTGAAGAACCGGCTGTTCGGCTGGCAATAGTTAGGGGCAGGAACGGGTGCCCACATGAAAAACGGACTAATATAACAAAAGCCGGTTTTCCTCCCATCGCCGACCGGCACCAGAGTAGCCGGCCGTCCGGCTTCCATTCACCTCGCTACAATCTAAGAAAGCTCGAGTACTTGCCTTCCCAGAAGGGGAAGGCGGCAAAGGAAACAGCCTAAGGATAAAAAGCATACATGAATGGAAACCAAACACGCAATAATATTTACATAAAAGACCTTCAAAAGGCCAGCATTCAATATAGTTCGAATACACCCCCAGTGGGTGGAACTGCGCAAGTTTAATAAAGTTGTTCAAAAGGCAACAAGCAGGAAAAAACAAGGACGACACACTAAGCCAAGGGAGCGACTGGCGAGTCGGGCAGGTCGGTGGAGACGGCAGTACCGGCTGGAGGAGTGGCCAGTTGGCGAACCTCGGCACGATCAGGCTGAGGCTGGCTGGCCGCTTCACTGGCCGACTCAACATCTTCGCCCTCCTCTCCTTCGTCGTCTTCGCCTTCATCACTGGAGGTGATCTCCTCTGCCGAGTCTTCACCCGCTGCCGAGTCCAGCCCGAACCACTCCTCCGGCTGGGCAACGCCATTGTCATTGATCTCAGGAGCGAAGACGCTGATGTCAGTACACTCGGCGATCGTCGAAGCGCGCTGAGTGATAGCCGGCCGCACCTCCTCCAGCTCTTCGTCGGCCTCTAGCCGCCAGGTGCGCAGCTGGTCCAGGTTCAGCCTGGGATACCAAGCTCGGACGAACTCCAACACCTGCCCAGCTCCAAGCCGGGCCGCCGATGCTTTCCAAGCCTCGAAGCGGCCAACCGCAACTTCCAGCCAGTCGGCAGTCTGACTCGGGGTGCGGGGAATCGTCTCTCTTGGCCAGAGGGCGGCCAACACCTGTGCCCCGGCGCGCTGGAGGCGGCGGAGCATACAATGAGCCGGCTGCAACCGTGCTTGGACCGCCAAGAGTTGCTCCTCAAGCGTCCGACTCGCGTCCAGCATGATGTCGGCCCCCGCCTGACGGCGCGCTTCGCGGTGGGCCTCGATGGTTTGGGCAGCGAAGACGGAGTAGCCGGGAAAGTAGTCTGCATAGAGAATAAAAAGCAGCACAAGTCAGAACACAAATCCGGCGGCAAGGGGCATGCAAGGAGCGAGGAAGGCGGCTTACCGTCGATCAAATCCTCAATATGGCCGAAGCCTTCATTCAGCGCTTGCCTGGTCTCAGCTCAGCCCGTCGCTTCGGTCTTGAACTCGGCCTTCAGGGCGGCTTCATTATCCTGTGCCTTCTTCAGGGCCGCCTTGTGGCTCTCCTCCTGGTCAGTCAGCTCCTTGGCCAGGCGGTCACGCTCCAGGACCAAGGCGTCATACTCAGTTTCCTTGGCATGAAGGGCGGCCTGCGCCTCGCTGAGCTGCCCCCTAAAGTCGGCATTGGCTTCTGCGAGCACGAAAGACAAAAGAAAACCAATAAGGTGAAGTCGTCAGGGAAGATCTAACCTGACTGCTCAGTAGTCGGCCCGAATCTCGGGGACTACACCCAGTGGGCGTGCTGACGCGCCCCCACAGGAGATGAACGAAACCAAGTACGCACTCCGGCTACTGATTAGGTCTTTGGTTTTCCGGCCCAGCTCCTGAGCCTGGGAGTTGAAGGCAGCAGCGCAAAGGTTATGATACTCCTGAAAGAACAGATAGGAGGCGGGTATAAGATGGTTGACAGGACCTAGTAAGTTCCGAGCCGCCTGCGCAGCAACCGACTCGGAACTCGGGGACAACACCCAGTGGGTGCGCTGACGCGCCCCCACGGAGGAAATCAAAAGAGCAAAATAACCAAGGATAGAAGACTCACCCGGATGACAGCCCGCATCGAGAGAAACTCTTGAGTGTATTGCTGCAGCGAGGCGGCCTGAGCTTGAAGCCGGTTCCGGATCTCCTAGGCCGCCGCGTTTAGCTCTCCCGTCCCCCCACTGGGAGTCCACTCGGACGTGCTGACGCTGGCCGTCTCCAGGGCCTCCGCCGTCTGGCTGGCGCCTGCTGCTCGGTGCGGTTCCAGCGCGGAGGTGCCACCCCCTGCGCGCAGGCGCAATGCCGGCTGCACCTCGAGGCCGGCCCCTACCGCCGGCTCGCCCCTGGATGGCTGCTCTGGCGCCGCAGCTGATTGGCCGCTTTGGCCCGCTCCAGTCGGCGCCGTCTGCGATGCCCCCTCCACGAAGATCACGGGGTCCTCCCGCCTCTCCATCACCAGCGGGCCCTGGTCGACCTCCTCCGACGAGGGCACGGGAACATCGGGGGCCACGGCGCGGAGGGGAACAACGAGCAGCGGAGGCTGGTTGTGCGAGGCCTCCGCCTCCGTCTCCGCGGCTGACACCTTCGCCCGGGCCTTAGCCGCCGCGTCGGCCTGCTCCTTCGTCGCCTGGGCAGTCCTTCGCTCCGCTGCCTCCCGCTCCTCCCGCGCCTCCCGCGCGTTCCGCTCCGTGGCCTCTTTAAGGTCGGCGCGGGGATCCACGTGGCGGGAGCTTGAGGACCCCCCAGTCGGCCCGACTAGGGAGCCGCCAGGACCTCGCTCGAGAGAAAGCGGCGCCTTGTCCGGCAAGAAAAGAAAGATTTAGAAGTGTTTCGGACGAAGAAGACAAAAAATATATACGCAAGACATTCAACGACTTACGCAGAGATCGCCTGCGGCTGCTTCACCGCCTTGCGGAAGCGGGCCGCCTCATCCCGCTTGGTCGCCGCCATGGAGACCTTGGATTTTTTCGGCCAGCTGCCGAAGAAGGTCGACGCGGCCCGGGGCTTCTGCGCGCCGCCACGGGCAGCCGACACGGCAGACAAGCCTGCGCCTTGATGATCGGGCGCCGGCTGGCGGTGCGGGGCGACTTCGACCTCGTCGTCATCCGGCCAGTCCTTGAAGCTGGCCCCGAGTCCCGCGCCTCCGGCCTTGTCGCCTTCCCCCATGATGGCGTCTTCCATGGCGGCCGCTCCCAGGTCCGGATCATCGGCGCCGTCCACCGTGCGGTCGGGGAGGAGCTGGCGCTCTACCCCCGCGGCCCCGGCTGTCGGCGGGAGAAGAGGGTTCTGCAAAAGGCAAACCAATTGATCAAAAGTCAGCTATCATGAGGCCGGCTACAAAAAGGAAGAAAAGAAGAAAGAACTTATGACAGGCGGAGGGTTGGCGCGGGAATACGGCTCCTTGCCGTATCGCCAATCCTCGGCGAGCTTGCAGTTGGAGACATAATTCACCATGTAAGACACCTCTGCGTGAGGCATCTCCCTGGTGCTCAGCCGGCACGGGTCGAAGCGGCCGCTCATTTGGCAGACCATATGAGGCCGGCCTTGGAGCGGAAGAACCCGGCGCTCCATGAAGGCGGCCCCCAAGTCGGCTCCGGTCAGGCCCTCCGACTGGATCATCACCCGAAGCCGGGAGACGGCTGCGTTCCCGGCCAGAGACAGCGACCTGGCCCGGTAGCTCCATGAAGGTTGCCTCCCAGCCGGCGGGCCGGCTACGTAATCCGGCAGGTTGATGTAGTCGCCTTGCTGGGCGATGTTCTTCACGTAGAAATAAGACTTCTGCCAAAGCTTCACCAACTGGATCAGCGGAATGGACGGGAAAGGTTTGTTCTCGCTCGCCTGCCTCATGGCAATGAAGGCTCCGCAGGGGGCGGGCACGCCCGTGACGATGGTGCCGAGCTTGCTTTGGAAGAACTCCCCCCAGATCTCGAGCGTGGGGAGAACTCCAAGAAAGCCCTCACACAAGGTGACGAAGGCCGACAGCAGCATCACCGCGTTGGGCGTGAGGTGATGCGGCTGGAGGTGGTAGAACTCGAGGAAGGCTTGAAGGAATCCGCTCGCCGGGAGGCCGAAGCCACACAGGCAGTGCGAGCGGAAGATCACCTGCTCGCCCTCCTCCGGTGCCGGCAAAATCTCCCTCGCTGACGCTTGATGAACCCGCACAAGGTTCTCGCCGGGCAGACGCCGCGTTCGGCGGAGGAACTCGATGTGGTCCTCGTGGACGTTGGAGCCATCCCACGAGCTCGACAGCGCCATGGGAGCGATGCAACGGGGAGCAATATGAAGCGACGGCGGAACGGCACGGCAAAGAGTTGTTGCGGCGAAGTGGAGAAGAAGGAGGGCGAGAGGGGGCGGAGTGAGGAAGAGCGCGCGAGCCTCTGTCGCTCCCCCTCCTCCTCCTACTTATAGACCGCGCGACGGAGCCGAGGATGCGCGGCGTGGGGTAACGTTGGGATCAACTGCGCCCACTCCCCCACGTCCCGCGATTATTGTGCCTTGATGGCAGAATAAAACCGCCGCGGGAAGGCGAGCGGTCCATGTGGGCCG
This sequence comes from Triticum aestivum, assembly GCF_018294505.1. NCBI lineage: Eukaryota > Viridiplantae > Streptophyta > Magnoliopsida > Poales > Poaceae > Triticum > Triticum aestivum. The sequence continues at coordinate 379,574,634 of NC_057803.1, read as the reverse complement.
CAGAAGATCCACGCTCGGACCAAGGCCTGCGAGTGGCGGGCCCGGGCCTGCGGTGGCGTCCCGTCGCGCGCGTGCATTGGCAGGATTTCCTCGCTACGTGGCCCGCGTTCCCGCTTACGAGAAATGGGGCTTTTCCGAAGACGGCGCGCACGAGCAAAGCATGCCCCACGGGATAGGAAGCTGACCTAGCTTCTCGTCCCTTTGTCAGGCTCGAAGCTCGATCACCTTCGGGGACTACTTTCAGAGTAAATAACCATGGGTAGCCTGGCCGGCCCCCCTGGCCCTTCTGAAAAGATTACGAGCCGACTTTGGCCCTCAAGAATCCAAGACCCAGGGCCTCCTTCCCCTTGCCGACTATCGGAAGGCAGCCCGACTTCAGCCCTCATGAAGAGAAGCCGCGGGAGGGCCGGCTCCGAGAAGCCGGCCGCGAGAAGGCCGACTCCAAGAAGCCAGCTCCCATAAAGCGGTCAAGATCGTACCCTCGAAGTCTGCATCCATATCATGGCGATGTGACGGGGCATGGCTACAGTGAAGCCTACCACCCCCGAATCCTGGAGCACGATTGGCACAGTACGCCGTACGGGTGGCCATGACCCGTCCGGCGCAGCACTGTTGCCACGTTGACCCTGATGTCATCCACGACGGGCTACTAGTATGGACCATGGGCGGTGGGCCCCTTCGGGCAGAGAGACACCCGAAGGCGGCCAGACCACCCCAGTCGCCCCAAGATAGAGCCGGCTCCCCACAGCCGGCTTGCCACCTCCCTCGAAGGAGACGCCCCATTAAGGAGATGAGACGCGGTGAGGCTACAACGATCACCAGCCGGACGGCGGCACTGTAGCCACGCCCACTTCGGCGAAGCCCTCGTCACCAGGATTGAGGAACAGTAACCAGCCACCGACAAGGCCCTGGACAGTGGGGCCTGCCTGTCGACCAAGGAGCCCGCAGCCAGCGGAACCCACCAGCCGGTGGGACCCAGCAGCCGGCGCAGAAGCCGGAGAGCAAAGACATAGACAGCTGGGCCCCGCGCCCAGCCGGATTACCATTGTACCCCCGGGGGGTAGGCCTATATAAAACCCCCGGGGCATCCATGCAAAAAGAGATCAATCCCTGCTAGTTTCAGACACCACATAGGGAGGAGAAGAGAGCAAGCCGTGCCCTTCTTCCTCCTCTCGCCAAACAGCTCAAGGAGCACCGTGTAGCTACTTGTTCATCTAGTGACCATGCAGAGACCCCACAGAGCAGCAGTAGGGGTGTTATCTCCAGGGAGAGCCCTGAAGCTGGGTAAGATTCGCCGGCGTGCAGGTCTTCGCCTCATCCCGTTTCCAGGCACCGACGGCGTCTTACTGGCTCCCATAATGATAAGCCACCCGTTGGCATATGTCGCACCTACCACCCGACAAATACGGCCTACAACGCCTAGCCAAAAGTTACCCAAAACACAAACTACTACCTCAGGTCAATGATGAGGCACTGGAGCCTGTATCATCATTGTGCAATGCGGCTGACCGACCAGCATGCGGCTGGAATCAAGCGGCAACTCAAGCCGAACATAAAACAGCTCGGGGACACACATATGACCTACGGCAGGACTCGGATGGTAGAGCTGGTCAGAATAGACTGATCTATGGATCACGGGGACATGCCCGACATGCGATAGCGGCTATCTAGCCGAACGCAATAGCCATACTCACTCCCGGGCCGAGAACCGCAGACCCACTCTATCTGAGCTACGTCACGACGTGGCCCGTTATAGAGGCGCCGCTCACCCACTTTGCTCCACTAACGAAGTAATGGACCACGAATCCCCAGAAGGTTTTAAACCCATAAACATTGAATCATACGATGGAACAACATATCCCGCGCTATGGATTGAGGACTTTCTTCTCCATATCCACATGGCCCACGGCGATGATCTCCATGCCATTAAATATCTACCACTAAAACTAAAGGGACCAGCTCGACACTGGTTAAACAGCCTTCCAAAGAACTCCATTGGCAGTTGGGAAGACCTGGAAGACACCTTTCACGATAACTTCCAAGGTACATATGTCCGCCCCACCAGATGCCCATGACTTAAGTCACATCATCCAGCAGCTTGGAGAGTCAGCCAGAAAACTCTGGACTATGTTCTTAATTAGAAATAACCAAATTGTTGATTGTCCAGATGCCAAAGCCCTTGCGGCCTTCAAATACAACGTTTGGGATGAAAGGCTCGCTCGCCACCTCGGTCAAGAGAAGACAAAATCCATGACAGCCCTTACCGCTCTAGTGACCCGCTTTTGCGTGGGAGAAGACATGTGGATCGCTTGTAGGAGCAACGATGCTAGCGACCCGGGCACTTCCGAATTCTGAGACGACAACGGAAAGCCACGACACAATAAACACAAGCATCGTAATAATGACGAAATAACGCAAGACACAACAGTTAATGCCAGATTCAGCGGCTCCAAGCCCGATAAACGGAAAAAGGCATCCAAGGCGAATAGAGATGGACCATCCAACCTCGATAAGATATTGGATCGGCCCTGCCAGATTCATGGCACCCCTGATAAACCAGCCACTCATACTAACCGAAGATGCTGGGTCTTCAAACAAGCTGGCAAGCTAAACGCCGAACACAAGGGGAAGGGGCCGCCCAGTGACAGTGATGACGAAGAGACTCGCCAGCCGAATACCGGGGTTCGAAAGCAATACCCCCCCCCCCCGATGGGAAAACCGTAAATATGATATATGCGACGCACACCCCTACAAGGGAGCACACTCGCGCACTACGAGACACATACGGCATAGAGCGGGTTCCCCAAAAAAATTAGACATACCCGTCCCGAAGGATCGGTAGCTCTGATCATTGATCCAGTTATTGATGGGTTCCATCTCACGAAAGTCCTTATGGACGGCGGCAGTAGCCTTAATCTACTGTACCAAGACATTGTCCACAAAATGGGCATTGATCCTTCTAGAATCAAACTTACCACAACAATCCTCAAGGGAGCAGTACCCGGCGTGGAAGCTCACTGCATGGGCTCCGTCACACTGGAAGTCGTTTTCGGTTCGCCAAACAACTTCTGAAGCAAGGGATTGACCTCTGATATTGCCCCGGTCCACAGTGACTACCACGAGGTAATGGGGCATGCCGCTTTTGCTCAATTCAATGCGGTCGTACTCTACACCCTCACAAAACTTAAAATGCTCGGTTCATGCGGCGTCATAATAGTAAACGGAAATACGGTGCACTCCTGCCGTACAGGGGATTGCACTACGGCCATTACAGCCGAAGCACAACACGGCCTCATCAAGCCGCACAATTCATCGGCCCTTAAGCCGTCGGTTCCCATTAAATGGAAGCAAACTATCTCGGAGCAGGATTGGCAGTCCAGCCTACGTCGTTCGGCTCACAATCACGTGAAGTTTATACCGTGCATGCATAATTATGCACTTAAAATATCCTGGCCATCGGCGAAGGCACAATACGGGAAAGACTACAAGCACCCCCATTTCCGCCTTTTCATTTCTAACTATTCCTTTTTATCTTATCACAGGTGACGCAAAATATTGGTCATCTCATAGACTCTTTCGGAGTTCGGCTTCATACACTTACCCCAAGGTTGTTCCTATTAAAGGAATCCTTTAACCGAGGCAAGGCGGCGCAGACGTGTGACAGGAGGTCCAAATAATGTTGTAGACCGCACTCTCTATTTTGAGCCTGTAAAAATGCCTTCTCCCTCAGCCTTCGACCACCAGCATGTCAAATAGCCTGGGTCGTGGAATTATTATTTCTAAAATGGCAATTGACATATCGATCACATCCCAGTGAACATAATCCATACCCAGTATTCGCTTTTTCCTCAAAAAGCTGAATTTTTCCGGTTGTTTCACACTCGCACCTCGGCACGGGTTGCCAGGGGCTCGATGTGGGAACAAGTGAATTGCCGACAAGTGTGAACTGCTTTATAGCACACTTCGGTGTCGCGAGTTTGGCCTTATATGCATTAGCTCCAAATCATGTCTTTGGTCAATAGTTGGGTTGCTCGGCTCCTGTGCTTACTACCTTATGTTCCGCTATATCGGCTCGGGTAGTAAAGGGAGAACTACTGCGATTGTGTCCTGGTTTATCCGGATGAGCACCTAGTAGAGAAATCCAAAAACTGACTGTCATGATGCGGCGAGAGCTGTTCAACCCCTCGATGACTTATTAGAATCTTTCGCGATTCCTCCTGTATTGCACGAAGGACCGGTCTTCAGGTCACTCATGTAATGCACCGTATTCGGAGGACTGCGTACATACCAGGGGCTATATCGTAGACCCACCGTCAAACTCCTATGGCTAAGTGAAAGTGCTAAAGCCATATAGTCCGAGTGCCTAGTTCATCGCATTGACACCTCCTTCACGGACCAATACGTTGGATCAAGAGTGATCAAGTGCTTTTTGAACACCCCCATGTTTTATGCGAGGGGCTGAAGCCGACGACTAGAAAACATTCAGATTATACACGAACGACCGCACAGGAGGAGCCACAACTTCTAGGCATAATCTTAATATAATAATATTGTTTTTGCAATCTCAACACATTTCAGTCGAACATCATCTCTTTCGAGCACTGACCCTCTATCAAGCGGGCACCCTCTAAGGCATCCTCAAAATAATACTCTGGTGTGTGATGCTCCTTGCCCTCGGTGGACTTTTCGCTACAACATCAGTGGCCTTCATCTTCGCCCAGTACGTCTTCACACGGGCAAGGGCCATCTGTGCATCTTCAATGCACGTGGACCGCTTAACAGCGTCGATACGCAGGACCACATCACTTAGTCGCTGTACCAAACCGAAATAACTCTTTGGAATTGGCTCAGTTGGCCACAACTTGATTACGATGTCCTGCATGGCAGAGCTGGATATCTTGTGGAGCTCAGCCCACTGGGCCATTTATTCGTTCAGTAACAGTGGGCACTTCGGCGTGCCAAATTGTGACCAAAAAATTTTCTTTGTTGCATGCCCTTCCTGCGCTTCGTAAAACTGTGCCGCATCGTAGGCACTCTTCGGCAAGTCCGAAAAGGCCCCTGGGGAGCTCCATATTTAATTAAGAGGGCATACTTCCGATCGCCAAACTTAGTTTGTAATAAGAAAGTCTTACCGGCCGCTATCCCCCCAGCTTGTCGGATCTATTCCTAAGCCGCTCTAGACTCAGATCGTGCTTCTCTTGCCTCTTGTAATGCCTTGTCAAGATTGGCTGTTTATCCTTGTTATCCTTCTTGAGGAATACGCACCGGACAATGGCTTCCTTCAGCTCGCGTGCCATAGTGGCCATTCTCTGCTCACACTAGCGCTGCGCGGCCTGTCCGGCTTCTAACTCATGAGCTGCCTTCTTGGCAGCCACATTACTCATCCGGGCTTGCTCCTTGGCTCGGGCAAGTTCAGCCCGAAGGGTCTCAACCGCGGCAGCACCATCTGCAGATACGCATGTCTCAGAACATAATTCTAGCTTTGTGCATGTGTTACTATACATATTCTAACACATACCTTGCGCCTCGTCGAGTCGCATGTTAATAAGTGTGATGTCTTGATCCGCCACATCAAGCTTATGCTCCAGACCTGCAACCTCCGTAGCTTGGGCATTCGTCAAGGAGGTAACAGCATATGTTTCCAATCATTAGATTATTACCTGAGGACATCTTTTTCGATCCTCTGATTGCCTACCTTTGGGGTCCAACCAGAGTCTCTGGGGCTACTATCTACACATAGGTGCATTTTTGCGTAGAAAGCACAATCAAAAATTTAACATTACATACCTCAAAGCCTCTTAGAAGGCTCATGAAGGATTCATTCAATCCTCTTTTCGCAGACAGAATCCTTTCAACCACCATACCCATCAAGGTCTGATGATCATCTGAGATTGACAAACACTGTAACATATCCGTCAGTGTATCCAGCGCATTCGGATTCCTGGAAGTAGCTGTGGCAATATGGACCCCCTTCAACAGGGTATGTTAACTCGACCCTAGAGTCATCTCTGGCTGTAAACCGGATAGTCCAGAGCCTTTATTGTTAACCCTTGTGGGGACCCCACACTTCGGACTTTGGGCGACCGAAGCTTCACCTTGGGGCGCTGGCTCTATTATCCCCCGATCGGGAGAGACCCTCCGGGATGACACCTCGAGATCGCCCGCCCTGTTGGGCAGGAAGCTTGTGGAGGCGTTTCGCTTTCCATCATCTCGGGTAAAAGGTCCCCCGAGGAGGAGGATTGTTGAGGAAGACCGTGTGCCAGACTACAAAATGCATATTCTAGATGTTACCTTTGCAAAGAGAAAAAGGAATGGGGTATGTTTAAAATATCTTTGTTCACTTACAATTCGGCTAAAGGTTTGTCCTTACGAAGGGATTCTGCGATAATAACACCTTCCGAGCCTGAACCGCCCAACAGGGGCGTTTTGCCCCGGTTAGGAGCCCTTACCTCCCAACTCTCGGAGGTGGACCTTTTCTTACCATAGGAAGAAGGGATGTCAGCTTCTCCTTCCCTTTTGTCTTTAGAAGAGGGATCCCTAGTCTCCCCGGACATAGTGTGTGGTTTGCCTCTAGGATGGAAGCTGCCTTTGGATCCCCCACTCTTCTCATTCTCCACTTCCACCGGCGCCTGGTATGGCGCCGGGACCAGCATCCTTTCTAGTATGGGACTAGCTGAATCTTTGGGAAGAGGAGCCGAACACCTGATTTGCTCCGCCTTCTTTATCCAGCCCTGGAAGAAGATGGTTTTCTTAGCATCTTATTATGAGATGCGTGTCCAAGCAGTGTTCGACAATCGAGTGCTTACCGAGGTATCCAGATGGTTGTAGTCGAGGCTGATGTCCTCTGTAGTATCTGGCCACTGTTTTCATTTCCCAAAAAATAAGTTCCACATTCCTCTATGCGTCGCACCGAAGAAGTGCTGAAGGGTTTGTGGTCCTTATGGATTAAACTCCCACATACAGAGGGGCCGTCTTTGGCACGGGAGGACCTGGCCGACTAGCATTACTTGAATCACGTCGATGAGTTCGGTGTTCTTCTCAAGGAGACTCCGGATGCGGCTCTGTAGAGTATGCACTTCATCGGTTGATCCCCAGTCCAACCCCTTATTAACCCATGAGGCGAGTTGAATTGGAGGGCTAGATCGGAACGTAGGTATAGCTGCCCACTTGGTGCCACGGGGTTCAGTGATGTAAAACCATTCCCGTTGCCATAAGTCGGAAGATTCTATGAAGGATCCTTTTCGCCAGGGAGCGTTGACAAGTTTGCCCACTGTAGCACCACCACACTCTGCTTGTCCCCCGTCAACTACCTTCGGCTTCACATTAAAAGTCCTAAGCCATAAGCCGAAGTGTGGGGGAATACGGAGGAAACCTCCGCACGTGATAATAAAAGCCGAGATGTGAAGGAAGGAGTCCTGAGCTAGATCGTGAAAATCTAGCCCGTAATAGAAGATAAGCCCTCAAACAAAGGGGTGGAGGGCGAACCCTAGCCCTTGTAGGAAGTGGGAGATGAATACGACCCTCTCGCTGGATCTAGGAGTAGGAATAACCTTCCCTTGAGCAGGAAGCCTGTGGGGGATTTCCGCGGTAGGGTATCTGGCTGCCCGGAGCTTCGTGATGTCCTCCTCTATGACGGAGAAAGGCACCCACCGACCTTGAGGACTGGGGGCGGCCATGACCGGGAAGCTTGAAACAATCGAAACCTTGGGCGCTGGAGCTTGAGGTTGGAGAGAATGAGGAAAGGGTTGGCGTAAAGAAGCCATAGGGGCACTAGTCCATTTATAAAGGCAATAAATATCAAACACCTCTTCCTCGACCTTGGAACCTGCCTATTCTTAAGGAATCAAGCCAACCAGACGGTTGGAATACCCACACATGTGTTGATGAGAATCCCGCAATAAGGGGACACGTTATCTGCTTTGACAAGACGTGCTAATGAAACCGTGTCTTGGAACGTGGAATGGCGAGCGAAGAAAAAAAAGGTTCGATATAATAACTAGGTGGTGACGTGATATCATGTCACAGAAAAATTGTCAGCAGATTGGACTCGCTAAATATTGTTTCCTTTGCGGTGGTGTGTGGTATTTGTTTTATAGAGTTGGATACACTCGTTGCGTCCGAAGACTGTGTTGGAGTGTTTGGAGAAGCAACCTGCCTTGCAATGCCGAAGAAAATTTACGCGCCAGACACCTCGTCATTGAAGCCTGGTTCAGGGGCTACTAAGGGAGTCCTGGATGAGGGGGTCCTCGGGCGTTCGGACTATGGTATGTGGGCCGGACTGATGTACTATGAAGATGCAAGACCGAAGACTCCCATCCGTGTCCGGATGGGACTCCCATTGGTGTGGAAGGCAAGCTTGGCATCCCAATATGAAGATTTCCTTTTCTGTAACCGACTTTGTACAACCCTGGTCCCCTCCAGTGTCTATATAAACCGGAGGGTTTAGTCCGTAGAGACAGAGAATAATCATAATCTGATAGGCTAGACTTCTAGGGTTTTAGCCATTACAATCTTGTGGTAGATCAACTCTTGTAACCCCCATACTCATCAATATTAATCTAGCAGGACGTAGGGTTTTACCTGCATCGAGAGGGCCCAAACCTGGGTAAACATTGTGTTCCCTGTCTCCTGTTACCATCAACCTCAGACGCATAGTTTGGGACCCCCTACCCGAGATCCGCCGGTTTTGACACCGACAGCTGGTCCCTTATTTATGTCCGGTAGGCTTGGTTCCTCGACAGCAAAATAGATGGTACCGGCAGGATAGCCTGCCGAGGCAAATTCATTTATTTAAAGATAAAGAGGCACCCTACCTCTGTATGGACATATACTTGCGCGAGTCCCCGGAAAGGTTCATATTTTTCATTAAATATGCTGACACAGCAAGTACAGACCTTACAGAACACAAACATGGACTCAAGAGATTACATCATTTGAACTAAAATTTGACAAGAGCCTATAGATTTAAGATTGAAAAAAAGGTAAGTGCCCTGTAATCTCCTCTTTTTGTTTTCCCTACGAAAGGTATTGCGGTGGGAAGAGAAGAGGAATAGGGGAAGTACCCAAGCAGGAGCCCATCATGGTCTCCTCACGGCCTACCAGACGCGGCCTAACAAGATCGGGAGAGGCGAGGCTGCAAAGGAGGGGCAAGAGGAGCAGCTCGGCGGTCCCCTTCTCACCACCTCCAGGACCAACAAGAAGCCCGGCCTTAGGCACAAGTGGAGTCATCCACCAAAGCTCAACAGGAAGATTGCTGGAGGGGAGGCAAAGGCACAAAGGGAACATGCCTCCACGGCTATCACCCAAAGAAGCTGGTGATGTGTAACGCCCTCGATGCGGCTATAGCTCCCACGTGTCGAGGCACGACTTAGAGACATAACCGCATTGAAAGCAATGTCGCAAGTTAGGCAATCTTCACAACATCCCATGTAATATAAATAATAAAGGGGAGATACATAGTTGGCTTACACTCGCCACGTCACACAAGTACATAAATAGCATTACAACATCCAAACACTCATGGCCTGACAACGGCGCCAAAATAAAAGATAACCCAACATGCGACACGGTCCTGATCACCCCCAACTAGGCACCACTACTGATCATCAGGGAAAGACACGTAGTATCGTTGAGAGTCCTCGTCGAACTCCCACTTGAGCTCAAGCGCGTCACCTGGAGCGGAATCATCAGGCCCAGCATCTGGTTTGGAAGTAATCTGTGAGCCACAGGGACTCAGCAATCTCGCACCCTCGCGATCAAGACTATTTAAGCTTATAGGTAAGGCAAGGTAAAATATGTGGAGCTGCAGCAAGCGACTAGCATATATGGTGGCTAACCTGTTCGCAAAAGAGAGCGAGAAGAGGAGGCAAAGCGCGAACGAGAAACTAGAGGATAACCTACGCAAGCATTACTCCAACACCGTGTTCACTTCCCGGACTCTGCCGAGAAGAGACCATCACGGTAACTCACACTGTTGATTCATTTTAATTAAGTTAAGGTTCAAGTTATCTACAATCGGATATTAACAAATTCCCATCTGCCCATAACCGCAGACACGGCTTTCAAAAGTTCAAATCCCTGCAGGGGAGTCCCAACTTATCCCATGACAAGCTCTCATGGTCAACTAAGGAATAGACCTCCTCTCGAGACATTCCGATCAGACTCGGTATCTCGGTTCTTCAAGACACTTCGACAGGTTAAAACAAGACCAGCAACACCGCCCGAATGTGCTGACAAATCCCGATAGGAGCTGTACATATCTTGTTCTCAGGGCACACTCAGATGAGCCAAACATCGGGTAGGCCAGCCCAGAGTTGCCCCTGGTAGCCTCGGACATCGCTCAGTTGGACCAACACTCAGAGGAGCACTGGCCTGGTGGGGTTTAAAATAAGATGACCCACGGGCTCCGGAAACCCAAGGGAAAAAGAGGCTAGGTGGCAAAAGGTAAGACCAAGGTTGGGCATTGCTGGAAAAGCTTTAATCAAGGCGAACTATCAAGGGGTTCCCATTATAACCCAACCACGTAAGGAACGCAAACATCCGGGAACATAACACCGATATGATGGAAACTAGGGAGGCAAGAGTGGAAAAAAACACTAGGTGAGAGGCCGAGCCTTCCACCCTTTACCAAGTATATAGATGCATTAAGATAACATGACAATATAATGATATCCCAACAAGTAAATAATGTTCCAACAAGGAACGGTCTCCAATCTTCACCTGCAACTAGCAACGCTATAAGAGGGGCTGAGCAAAGCGGTAACATAGCCAATCAATGGTTTGCTAGGACATGGTGGGTTAGAGGTTTGACATGGCAATTTGGGAGGCATGATAAGCAAGTGGTAGGCATCGTAGCATATGCATAGCAAAAGAGCGAGCATCTAGCAAAGCAAAGATAGTAGTGATTTCGAGGGTATGATCATCTTGCCTGCAAAGTTGTCAGAGTTGACTGGATCCTCGAAAGCAAACTCAACGGGCTCCTCGTTAGCAAACTCGTCTCTCGGCTCTACCCAAACAAGACAAACAAGCAACAAGGACACAATCAACCACGTGCAAGGCTCCAACAATATGATGCAAGGATGGTATGCTATGCGGGATGCGATGCGGGATGCATATGCAAGATGTGACAAGGAATGCATGAACCTTGCGTCAACTTGGAAATCCAAGTGTGCCACTGGAAAGATGAGATTAAATCGCTTGAAAACGATATAAAGAACGTCAGAATCGGAGTTATGGTTTGGAAATGGCAAGCAATTCAATTGTGACCACGTTCTGCGATTTACAGGAAGTAGCCATCTAAATGCAACGAGATGAACATGCTACAGCACCCAAACATGGCATCAAAATACATCCATTAACAGGTTCAAACAAGCATGGCAAAAATGCTTAACAAAAGTCTAGCACTGAGCTACAGCCAATTCATCCATTAACAGGTTCAAACAAGCATGGCAAAAATGCATTTGACAAACAGATTTCAGACTTAGTGAAATTAACATTTGTCTGGAATTTCAGATCAGATAGCACTCTTTGGAGCAACAAAACTACATGCTACAGGACCTGAACATGGCAAAGTAAAGCATGGCATGGAGCTACTCAAAGAGCTTAACAAAAGTCCCTTAGTGACCTTGAGCCAAAAGGGATCAGAAAATACATTTGCAAGCATGTGAACATGGCAAAAATATAATCAGTTCTCAGACTTAGTGAAAACTGGAACATGCTGAAACAGATATCAAGTAGGCATATTTACAAGCTCGATGCACTCACCACAGAGCAAGTCATGACAAGCTAAGCATACACCCATCAAGAATACACAAAATGCAAGCTAGACATGGCAAGAACAATAGCATAGCATCCGCGGATCAACTACAACATCATCGGCAAAATCGCTAACAAGTAGACAATCTGCCCAGATTCACGAAATGACAAAAGTAGAGCTCGATTGACTCAAGCTAGGGTGCTCCATAATTGCAAACAAAGAAATGGATGGATAGATCACTACAAGATTAACAAAACATCCTTATTGATCATCCTCAAAAGAGGCACGGATCACTAGGAAACAACATGAACATATGGCCATATGAGATAAACAGCTAAGTCCCTGAAATCAGCATTACCAAATGCCTCACTTTGCAAGCTTGTGCTAGTCATCACACATATCACAAAAATACATGGGTTGCACCTCTGGAAAGATGGCAAAACCCTTAACAAAACACATGTAGAGTTCATGGGCATAGCATGCACACATTAATCATGGCAAAAATGACAAATATCTAAATGGAGCAGCTGATCTGACAATTATCTCAAGTAGCCCTCTTCTAACAGCATTTCGGCCATCAAGATGAACTCAAATGAAAATGATGCAATGAGATGAAATGATGTGCTCTCTGAGGCGAACATTTTAATATGCTATATGCCCAAAACGGAGCCACGGGTGCAAAGTTATGACATGATGAAGTTGCCTAAAAAATAATGCAAACTGGGGACTTAGGGAAAATCCGAAGTCAACCTAGGGTTTCCTGTAGCCGATCTGGATCGGGCACGCCTCCCGAGGTTTGTCGGGACCTCGCCCGCGATGAAGGAAGGACGGTGCCCGGAGCTGCTCGCCGGCGCTGCGGGGCGGTGGCCGGAATGAGGAGGAGGCCGAAGGAGGAGCGGGGCCGGCGCGGACGTCAAGGTGGCGGGGCAGTGCACTTGCCGGGGCTCGCCGGTGACGAGGGCAGCGAGGTCGGAGGCGGCCAGTGATGAACTGGGCGGCGGAGGTGGAGACCTTCGGGCGCGGGCAGGCGGCGGGAGGAGACAGGCGGCGGCGCGCGGCGACCGGGCCGCGGGGGCCAACCTCGGGCCCGAGCGGGCCGGTGCAGTGGACGGAGGCGGGAGGCCACGTGGCGACTCCTGGGTGGTTGGGCGCGGCGGCGCGGGCGTGTCCGGTGGGTGCGGACACGTCCGACGGCCGAGGGGACGATTTTTAGGGTTTGGACTGCGAGATTTTCGGAGGGGGGCATATATTTATAGGTAGAGGGAGCTAGCAGAGTCCAAATGAGGTGCGGTTTTCGGCCACGCGATCGTGATCGAACGCTCTAGATGATGGAGGGTTTTGGTGGGTTTTCGGCCAACTTGGAGGGGTGTTGGGCTGCAACACACACAAGGCCTTTTCGGTCCCTCGGTTAACCGTTGGAGTATCAAACGAAGTCCAAATGGTACGAAACTTGACAGGCGGTCTACCGGTAGTAAACCAAGGCCGCTTGGCAAGTCTCGGTCCAATCCGGAAATGTTTAATCCCCACACACGAAATAAAGGTAGAAATGACCACCGGAGGAGAACGAAGCGCCGGAATGCAAAACGGACAACGGGGAAAATGCTCGAATGCATGAGATGAACATGTATGCAAATGCAATGCACATGATGACATGATATGAGATGCATGTCAACGAGAATAACACACGGAGACAAAAATCCGAACCCGAGAAAATAAAATAACTTAAGGCCGGAAACGGCAAGAGTTGGAGTACATATTGGGTAAATCATATCCGGGGTGTTACAACACTCCACCACTACGAAAGGATCTCGTCCCAAGATCTAGGACTGAAAGAACGCCGGGTATTCAGAATGGAGGTGATCCTCGTGTTCCCAGGTAGCTTCACGGTCGGAATGGTGTGACCACTTGACTTTGAGGAATTTGATTGACTTGTTGCGAGTCTTGCATTCAATCTCTTCAAGAATAGCAACTGGGTGCTCACGATAAGAGAGATCTTCTTAGAGCTCAATGTCCTCGAAGTTGACGGTGCGGTCAGGAGTCTTGAAGCACTTTCGGAGCTGAGAGACATGGAACACATCATGAACATTTGCAAAGTTTGAAGGAAGCTCGAGTTGATAGGCGAGATCGCCTCTCTTGCTGACAATCTTGAAATGTCCCACGTATCAAGGGGCAAGCTTCCCTTTGATACCGAAGCGACGAGTACCTTTCATTGGAGAGACATGGAGGTAAACATGATCTCCGATCTCGAAAGCCAAATCACGGTGCTTACTATCATAGTAGCTCTTCTGGCGGGATTGGGCTGCTTTGAGGTTATCTCGAATGACTTTGCACATTTCCTCTGCCTCTGTGATTAAGTCATTTCCGAGAAGCTGACGTTCACCGGTTTTGGACCAGTTGAGAGGGGTACGGCACTTCCTGCCATACAGAATTTCAAATGGGGCCTTGCCCGAACTTGCTTGAAAATTGTTGTTGTAGGAGAATTCAGCATAAGGAAGACAATCCTCCCACTTCATGCCGAAGGAGATCACACAAGCCCTGAGCGTATCTTCAAGAATCTGGTTGACACGCTCGACTTGACCGCTAGTTTGAGGATGGAAAGCTGTGCTGAAACGGATATTGATGCCCATGGCCTTCTGAAAAGAATCCCAAAACTTGGAGGTAAAGATGCTGCCACGGTCTGAAGAGATCACTTGTGGGATACCGTGCAGAGAGACAATCCGAGAGGTATAGAGTTCCGCCAATAGAACTGCAGTGATTGACTCTTTGATAGGCAGAAAGTGAGCCACTTTGGTGAGTTTGTCGATGACAACGAATATAGCATCATTGCCACGCTTGGACTTTGGAAAGCCAGTCACGAAGTCCATCTCAATGTGGTCAAACTTCCATTCTAGAACGGCAAGAAGTTGGAGGAGACCAGCTGGCCTTTGGTGTTCTGCCTTCACTCTTCTGCAGACATCACACTCATTCACGAATTGAGCAATCTCGCGCTTCATTCGAGTCCACCAATAAGCCTGCTTGAGGTCCTGATACATCTTCGTGCTCCCAGGGTGGATGGAGAGGAGAGAATTGTGAGCCTTGTTCATGATCACTTTACGAAGTTCACCTTTGGGCACAACAATACGATCCTCGAAGAAGAGAGTATCCTTGTCATCAAGGCGGTAGCACTTGTACTTGGGTTGACTCTTGGCAATCCCAATCTTCACCTTTTTCACCATAGCATCAAGAAGCTGAGCTTGGCGAATCTGGTCTTCCAAGGTAGGAGAGACTTGAAGGTTGGCGAGTAAACCTTGAGGAACAACTTGCAGATTAAGTTTGCGGAAAGCTTCACAAAGCTCGGGTTGATAAGGCTTGGGAATCAGACTGTTGCAATAAGCTTTCCTGCTCAATGCGTCAGCAATCACATTGGCCTTGCCTGGAGTATACTCGATACTCGGATTATACTCTTGAATCATTTCGACCCATCGAGTTTGCCTGAGGTTGAGATTACGCTGAGTGAAGATGTACTTGAGACTCTTGTGGTCAGTGAAGATGTCCACTTTTCTTCCCAATAAGAGATGTCTCCAAGTCAAAAGAGCATGCACAACTGCTGCCAACTCGAGATCATGAGTGGGGTAGTTCTTCTCATTGGGCTTCAACTGGCGAGAGGTATAAGCAACAACTTTCTTCTCTTTCATCAACACTGCGCCAAGACCTTGGAGAGAGGCATCACAAAAGACCTCATACGGCTTTGATTCATCAGGCGGAGTCAGAACTGGAGCAGTGATCAATTTCTCTTTCAAAGTGTTGAAAGCAATGTCACACTCCGGAGACCAAACGTACTTGACGTGCTTCTGGAGAAGATTTGAGAGAGGCTTCGCGATCTTAGAAAAGTTTTCAACGAATCTTCGGCAGTAGCTTGCGAGACCGAGGAAGCTACGGAGTTGCTTCACGTTCTGAGGAGGTTCCCAATTCACAGTTGCAGACACCTTCTCAGGATTCATCGCAATGCCCTTGGCAGAGATGATATGTCCAAGATAAAGAACCTCATCGAGCCAAAATTTGCACTTGGAGAACTTGGCGTAGAACTGGTGTTCCCTGAGCTTATCGAGTACCAAACGCAAGTGCTTGGCATGATCTTCCTTGTTCTTCGAGAAAACCAGAATGTCATCGAGATAGACCAAAATGAAGTCATTGGTGTAGGCGTTGAAGATGAAGTTCATCATGCGAGAGAACGTCGGAGGAGCGTTGACGAGGCCAAAAGACATGATAGTGTATTCATATGAACCATAGCTTGTCCTAAAAGCCGTCTTGGGAATATCTTGCTCATGGATTCGAATCTGATGATAACCCATACGGAGATCAAGCTTGGAGAATACTTGGGCACCTTTGAGTTGTTCGAACAGCTCATTGATGTTGGGAAGTGGGTATTTGTTCTTGATGGTCTTCTTGTTCAATGGACGGTAATCAACACAAAGTCGGTCCATTCCATCCTTCTTCTTCACAAAAAGAACACCACAACCCCACGGAGAAGAACTAGGCCGGATGAGACCCATTCTCTCTTGAATATCAAGTGGCTTCTTCATCTCCTTCAACTCTTCAGGTCCGAGCTTGTAAGGACGCTTGCACACAGGTTCCGTGCCAGGCTCAAGATCGATGACGAATTCAACTGGTCGGTGCGGAGGCATTCCTGGAAGCTCTTCTGGAAAGACGTCTTGATATTCGCAAACGACTGGAATTTGCGAGATAGCATCCAGTTCACCCTTCTCATTGAGAGAAAACAGACGGATGGTATCATCACGAGCGGCAAAGACAATTACATCCTCAGACGAATGAGTCAATTAAATCTGCCTGGCTGCACAATCAAGATGCGCCTTGTGCTTAGAAAGCCAATCCATCCCGAGAATAAGATCAATATCCGAGTTACCAAGAACCACCGGAGAAGAGAGAAACTTGTAATCACCCAACGTGATAGTAACATCCGGGGCCATAGCGCTTGCATTCATGAATTTACCCGGAGAAACAACAGATAACTGTCTAGGCAAATCTTGTAAAAGCAACTCATGCTTAGAAACAAATGGTCTCGAGATGAAACAATGCGATGCACCAGTGTCAAAAAGAACTTTGGCAGGAATATCGTTAACAGGAAGGTTACCCATGATGACATCTGACGATTCCTCTTCCTGAGCTGCATTCATCAAGTTGACCATGGCGGACTCGGTGTTATGCTTGACCATAGCTGTACTTGCCGATCTGACAGGAGGAGGAGGAGGAAGACGCCTCTAGTTGAGACACTTGTTGGCATAGTGGCCCTTCTGTTGACACTTGTTGCACGTGACCTCAGAAAGTGGACGGTGATACGGAGCACTTGATCTTGGAGCTTGAGATGAAGTCTTGTTTTGAAAGCCAGGGTTGGGTGGGTGGGAAGATCCACTGCCACCTTTGCTCTTCTACTGATACGGCTGACGGAATGGAGGAGGAGGAAGCCAATACTTCTGCTGCTTGGCCACTTGAGTAGAGGAAGAAGGAGTAGCATCTCTGACTCGCTTCTTGGAAGCATCACACCTCAGTTGAGCGGCCTCTTGCTTCAGTGCCATGTTGTAGAACTCATCATACCTCAAGGGCTCAAAGAGAACAAGAGCGAGCTGGATTTCTTCTCTGAGACCACCCCTGAACTGGTATATCATGCTCTTCTCATCAGGTACGTCCTGCTTAGCAAAGCGGGCGAGCTTCTGAACCTAGAGCTACAAGAATCCCCACCTATGAATCTCCCGAACCTTTCCGGTTATGCAATCAGGTGTTGGGGATATAGGGGAAGCATACTATCTCACCCAAATCTAGCAAATCCTACATCCAGCTGTATCCATCCTTCAACACATAACCGAGAAAAACTTCAGAAACCATCTACCTCAACCTTCGAAAAGCATCCGTTACTACAAGTTATGGCGATACTCCCAAACTCCCGCCCCAGTACTGGGTGGCATCGAGGTTATCTCACCAACGATCTGCATAAAAGAGATTTTCGATGTCGGCGTACTAAACTCAGGTATTCCAGAACTGCAACGATAAAATTATGACGACAACACCTCAGAGCTCAACTCCCCGGGACACTTACACAAAACCCCTGACAGGAGGCACCAAGACAATGTTCTCGTCATAAAACCATCGGAACGATTCCAAGATACCCGCGTGATCCTAAATTTTTTTTAGTGAAATTTGAGAAGAGAAGAGTCAAAACTCTACGTCAGGATTCCTTACCAGAGCGATGAGGAGACTGGGAAGTAAAAAGAATTCCGAAACTCTCCGATATATAATTCCTAAATGACTCAAAACATTTTTCTAGACACAACTCGGCCGCTAATAATGATCAAGCAATGGGGCTCCTAAGGTCGGGGAAGGCTCTAATTACCAACTTGTAACGCCCTCGATGCGGCTATAGCTCCCAGGTGTCGAGGCACGACATAGAGACATAACCGCATTGAAAGCAATGTCGCAAGTTAGGCAATCTTCACAACATCCCATGTAATATAAATAATAAAGGGGAGATACATAGTTGGCTTACACTCGCCACGTCACACAAGTACATAAATAGCATTACAACATCCAAACACTCATGGCCCGACACGGTCCCGATCACCCCCAACTAGGCACCACTACTGATCATCAGGGAAAGACACGTACTATCGTTGAGAGTCCTCGTCGAACTCCCACTTGAGCTCAAGCACGTCACCTGGAGCGGAATCATCAGGCCCTGCATCTGGTTTGGAAGTAATCTGTGAGCCACAGGGATTCAGCAATCTCGCACCCTCGCGATCAAGACTATTTAAGCTTATAGGTAAGGCAAGGTAAAATATGTGGAGCTGCAGCAAGCGACTAGCATATATGGTGGCTAACCTGTTCGCAAAAGAGAGCGAGAAGAGGAGGCAAAGCACGAACGACAAACTAGAGGATAACCTGCGCAAGCATTACTCCAACACCGTGTTCACTTCCCGGACTCCGCCGAGAAGAGACCATCACGGTAACTCACACTGTTGATTCATTTTAATTAAGTTAAGGTTCAAGTTATCTACAACCAGACATTAACAAATTCCCATCTTCCCATAACAGCGGGCACGGCTTTGGAAAGTTCAAATCCCTGCAGGGGAGTCCCAACTTAGTCCATGACAAGCTCTCACGGTCAACGAAGGAATAGACCTCCTCCCGAGACGTTCCGATCAGACTCGGTATCTAGGTTCTTCAAGACACTTCGACAGGTTAAAACAAGACCAGCAACACTGCCCGAATGTGCCGACAAATCCCGATAGGAGCTGCACATATCTCGTTCTCAGGGCACACTCAGATGAGCCAGACGTTGGGTAGGCCAGCCCAGAGTTGCCCCTGGTAGCCTCGGACATCGCTCGGTTGGACCAACACTCAGAGGAGCACTGGCCCGGGGGGGGGGGGTTTAAAATAAGATGACCCATGGGCTCCGGAAACCGAAGGGAAAAATATGCTAGGTGGCAAAAGGTAAGATCAAGGTTGGGCATTGCTGGAAATGCTTTAATCAAGGCGAACTATCAAGGGGTTCCCATTATAACCCAACCGCGTAAGGAACGCAAACATCCGGGAACATAACACCGATATGACGGAAACTAGGGCGGCAAGAGTGGAACAAAACACTAGGTGAGAGGACGAGCCTTCCACCCTTTACCAAGTATATAGATGCATTAAGATAACATGACAATATAATGATATCCCAACAAGTAAATAATGTTCCAACAAGGAACGGTCTCCAATCTTCACCTGCAACTAGCAACGCTATAAGAGGGGCTGAGCAAAGCGGTAACATAGCCAATCAATGGTTTGCTAGGACATGGTCGGTTAGAGGTTTGACATGGCAATTTGGGAGGCATGATAAGCAAGTGGTAGGCATCATAGCATAGGCATAGCAAAAGAGCGAGCATCTAGCAAAGCAAATATAGTAGTGATTTCGAGGGTATGATCATCTTGCCTGCAAAGTTGTCAGAGTTGACTGGATCCTTGAAAGCAAACTCAACGGGCTCCTCGTTAGCAAACTCTTCTCCCGGCTCTACCCAAACAAGACAAACAAGCAACAAGGACACAATCAACCACGTGCAAGGCTCAAACAATATGATGCAAGGATGGTATGCTATGCGAGATGCGATGCGGGATGCATATGCAAGATGTGACAAGGAATGCATGAACCTGGCGTCAACATGGAAGTCCAAGTGTGCCACTGGAAAGATGAGATGAAAACGATATAAAGAACATCGGAATCGGAGTTACGGTTTGGAAATGGCAAGCAATTCAAATATGACCACGTTCTGCGATTTACAGGAAGTAGCCATCTAAATGCAACGAGATGAACATGCTACAACACCCAAACATGGCATCAAAATACATGGCACTGAGCTACGGCCAATTCATCCATTAACAGGTTCAAACAAGCATGGCAAAAATGCATTTGACAAACAGATTTCAGACTTAGTGAAATTAACACTTGTTTGGAATTTCAGATCAGATAGCACTCTTTGGAGCAACAAAACTACATGCTACAGGACCCGAACATGGCAAAGTAAAGCATGGCATGGAGGTACTCAAAGATCTTAACAAAAGTACCTTAGTGACCTTGAGCCAAAAGGGATCATAAAATACATTTGCAAGCATGTGAACATGGCAAAAACATAATCAGTTCTCAGACTTAGTGAAAACTGGAACATGCTGAAACAGATATCAAGTAGGCATGTTTAAGAGCTCGATGCACTCACCACAGAGCAAGTCATGACAAGCTAAGCATACACCCATCAATAATACACAAAATGCAAGCTAGACATGGCAAGAACAATAGCATAGCATGCGCGGATCAACTACAACATCATCGGCAAAATCGCTAACAAGTAGACAATCTGCCCAGATTCACGAAATGACAAAAGTAGAGCTCGATTGACTCAAGCTACGGTGCTCCATAATTGCAAACAAAGACATGGATGGATAGAGCACTAAAATATTAACAAAACATCCTTACTAATCATCCTCAAAAGAGGCATGGATCACTAGGAAACAACATGAACATATAGCCATATGAGATAAACAGCTCAAGGACTTAGTGGAAAAGCTAAGTCCCTGAAATCAGCATTACGAAATGCCTCACTTTGCAAGCTTGTGGTAGTCACCACACACATCACAAAAATAAATGGGTTGCACCTCTGGAAAGATGGCAAAACCCTTAACAAAACACATGTAGAGCTCATGGGCATAGCATGCACACATTAATCATGGCAAAAATGATAAATATCTAAATGGAGCAGCATATCTAACAATTATCTCAAGTAGCCCTCTTCTAACAGAATTACGGCCATCAATATTAACTCAAATGAAAATGATGCAATGAGATGAAATGATGTGCTCTCTGAGACGAACATTTTGATATGCTATATGCCCAAAATGGAGGCACGGGTGCAAAGTTATGACATGATGAACTTGCCTAAAAAATAATGCAAACTGGGGACTTAGGGAAAATCCGAAGTCAACCTAGGGTTTCCTGTAGCCGATCTGGATCGGGCACGCCTCCCGAGGTTTGTCGGGACCTCGCCGGTGACGAAGGTAGGACGGTGGCCGGAGCTGCTCGCCGGAGCTGCGGGGCGGTGGCCGGAACGAGGAGGAGGCCGGAGGAGGCGCGGGGCCGGCGCAGACGTCAAGGCGGCGGGGCAGCGCGCTTGCCGGGGCTCGCCGGTGACGAGGGCAGTGAGGTCGGAGGCGGCCAGTGACGAACTGGGCGGCGGAGGCGGCGACCTTCAGGCGCGGGGAGGCGGCGGGAGGAGACGGGCGGCGGCGCGCGACGACCGGGCCGCGGGGGCCAGCCTCGGGCCCGAGCGGGCCGGCGCGGTGGACGGAGGCAGGAGGCCACGTGGTGACTCCTGGGTGGTTGGGTGCGGTGCCGCGGGCGTGTCCGGCGGGTGCGGACACATCCGACGGCGGAGGGGACGATTTTTAGGGTTTGGACTGCGAGATTTTCGGAGGCAAGGCATATATTTATAAGTAGAGGGAGCTAGGAGAGTCCAAAAGAGGTGCGGTTTTCGGCCATGCGATCGTTATCGAACGCTCTAGATGATGGAGAGGGTTTTGGTGGGTTTTGGGCCAACTTGGAATGGTGTTGGGCTGCAACACACATGAGGCCTTTTCGGTCCCTCGGTTAACCGTTGGAGTATCAAACGAAGTCCAAATGGTACGAAACTTGACAGGCGGTCTACCGGTAGTGAACCAAGGCCGCTTGGCAAGTCTCGGTCCAATCCGGAAATGTTTAATCCCCACACACGAAAGAAAGGTAGAAATGACCACCGGAGGAGAATGAAGCGTCGGAATGCAAAACGGACAACGGGGAAAATGCTCGAATGCATGAGATGAACACGTATGCAAATGCAATGCACATGATGACATGATAATAACTTAAGGCCGGAAACGGAGACAAGAGTTGGAGTACATATTGGGTAGATCATATCCGGGGTGTTACATGATGATGGTGCCGGGAAAGGAGGGGAAAAGCGGAAAGATGAGGCGGCAGGACGCCAGTAGGGGGCGAAGGCATCAACGTCAACGTACTCCGACCTGATGCCCTGTCACTCGCCTTCTCTACCTTCCCTTGTTTTCTCTCCCTCAACTCCACTCCAAAGAAGCGCCAAGACCCCAGCCCGGCACCGTTCCTGGAGAAGCTGCCGAAGACCAAGATGGCCAGGGGGCTCAGGGCGCGCCGCTCCCCATCTTGATGCGCAGGAAGGCGCACCTCCCTTCAATATCAGCCTCAGATTCACCGAAAGGGGCAATGCTGGGATTACCAACGATCCCCAGCCCTGCCTTCTGGGCGAACATTGGAGGCCCCAAGAACCTAGTCACAAAGCTAACGAGCGGCGATGGTTCAAACCGAGACGCCACCTTACCCATCGGATGGCTGGCCATGGCAGGGAAGGCAAGCATTTCGCCGCAATGGGAAAGCTTGATATCTCCCGCGCCATGAACAACTCGTCCACCACACCTCCTCCAGGCTTGGACCAGGCTCACTCCATAAGCATCAGCACAAGTGTTCAACACTACCAGCCTTAAGCTACTGCCCGGGGCCTGGCCCCAGGCACTCTTCTTCAGCATGACTAGTAGAAAGTAGAGGATGCAGGAGAGAGAATGAATGACTTCGCCCTTCCCCCGCCCCTCCTTTTATAGGTGGGTCGGACGAGTGAGCTGATCCTATAGCAAGTGACCACCACCCTCCTCCACCAACTCGAGAAGACCGGGCCCGTGCCTTGGTGCCCTCCCACACCACGCGCCTCCGTTAGCTACCCTGTGCGATGCATGCAACATACGTGGCCAGGGGATAAGGGCGTGGTCGGAAGACACTAGTGCATGATGCTGCTAACGTGACACTACGATCAGAGACCCTTCGACGAAATTGTGTGTGATGCAATAATCGCAAACGGTGTTGTAAAAACCCATCAAAAAGGTGCAAAAGATTCGCGATGACGGATGCATCAAACATGGTTTGGATTTTAGTTACGTGTGCGTTGCAGGGCATACAGTACAGTTCAATTAGCTGTTTGCGATGAGGAGGAACAAAAGAAATGGGCGGCCAGATGAAGGTGTGTGCGCTACACAGCATACAGTTCACTCGAATGAACTATTTGTGAATAGGGAACACAAAAGAAACAGGCAGCCAGATGAAGGTGTGTGCGATGTACATAATACGGTTCACTTGGATGAACTGTTTGTGATTAGGCAACATAAAAGAAACGGTCAGCCAGATGAAGGTGTGTGCGATGTACAGCATACGGTTCACTCGGATGAACTATTTGTGATTAGGCAACACAAAGGAACGGCTAGCCAGATGAAGGTGTTTGCGATGTACAACATACGGTTCAATCGGATGAACTGTTTGTGATTAGGCAACACAAAAGAAACGGTCAGCCAGATCAAGGCGTGTGCGATATACGGCATGCGGTTCACTTAGATGAACTGTTTGTGATTAGCCAACACAAAATAAATGGTCAGCCAGATCAAGGTGTGTGCGATATACGGCATGCAGTTCACTCAGCCTTATCGTTAGTGTGTGACCACTGTGGCAACCGTTCGCTCCCCACTAGCCTCTTCTTGTACCTTGGCAATCGTCCACTGCCTCTTCATCTTTCCCTCTAGATTTGGAAATGTTGTCGCACGCTCTTCCTCCCTCCATTTGCTTCACCCTTCCTTCAACCATTGTTAGATCATCTTCTCCATGGAGGGAATGGGCCAAAAACGACCCCGTTATTCTTACCCCGATCTGAAAGATGACGTGGTGGAGGAACTCATTGATATGTGCGACGTCATCACCTCGGCTAGCATGGAAGGTTCGTTCAAGACCATTCTCGACTCAACTAATAACATCATTACAAGGAACCCAAGGGTCCAGGAGCGGTTTGATCTCCCCTATCTTCTTCGCCATGACCCAGCTGACTGGTGCGGGGATGAGGGAAGCCTCGCCTTATGCAAGTTGATGCCGCTTGATAATGATACGTGTGATGTTAAGATGCCATCACCTAAGGGCAAGGCTTGGGCAGGCACAAATGGAGATTGGGTTGTTTATATTGGGTACAAATGTGAGTGGGAACTTGTGAATGTGTACACTTGTCACCGGGTTCCACTTCCAAAAATCACAGACTGCCTAGAGGTTGAGTACACCGGTATTCTATGTGAGTTCGAATACGATCATGGTGACTGTCATCTACGGAAGATAGCAATTTGTTGAGTTCCCCACCGCTCTTGGGATTACACGAACTTTGAAGTTGTTGCTATGTTCGACAAGCTTGTTGCTCTCCTTACTTCCACACCTCGATGGATATTTCTCAAAAATCAATTTTTGTACACGGATGAGTACTGTGATGCAATTCAATATGAAGGTCTTGTGTTTGCTGCCACCACTCATGGCACTGTTTTTGCATGGAATCTTGATGCTTTCGGTACATTTGTCTTCCATCGTAATTATAATTGTATCATCCACATGCATGCAGATTGGCTAGTTTCCCTTTACTAATTAACCTTCTTGTGTTTCCAAGTTCCTGTGAACATTCCACCACCTATACTTGAAAAATTTTATAACCAAGGGGGAGATGACGATGCTGATGATCAAGAGCATGAGGATGACCAGGACCCATATACTCAGTGGCGCCTGGCAACTTAGTCCGATGGATCACCTCTTCTTGTCTTTATACAGGGCACTGCTATTGTTACTGAGGAAGCAGGTGTTGTCTCACATGGTCGCACTCTCCGGACCTATTCCAACATCCGTTGCAGGGAATTCGTTATGGATACTAGTGTACTAGTGACAACACCTTCTCCCTGGTTCAATGTTGAAAGTCTTGGAGGAAACTCGCTCTTCCTTGGATAAAACTATCCAATGATGGTGGAAGGCGATCTAGCTGCTGTTGACACAACGTTACTACCATATATGAGAAGCAACTTTATATATACCTCGGATAATGTTATGCTTCCCTACAGTCCCAATATGGGTCCAGACATAGGCCGCTTCAGCCTGGATGATCAGTCCTGCGTTCGTCTCGAGATTGACAGTAGCTAGCCCTTCCCAGTGAATCACTTCTGGTTCAAAGCAAGCGTTTCCAACTGTAACACCCACGATGCGGCTATAGCTCCCATGTGTTGAGGCATGACTTAGAGGCATAACCGCATAGCGGTTTTGTCGCAAGAAGGGTCATCTTCACAAACATAACATGTAGTGAAGAAGACGGGGATAAATAGAGTTGGCTTACACTCGCCGCGTCACACAATACATAAATAAAATCATACATCATCCAAATACACACACAGACCGGCTATGGTCAAATCCAAATGAAAACTAAGATAACCCAACTACTAGATGCCCGATTGTCCCAATTGGGCTCCACTACTGATCATCAGGAAACGAAACATAGTAACGACCAATGTCCTCGTCGAACTCCCACTTGAGTTTGGTAGCATCACCTACACTGGTATCATCGGCACCTCCAACTGTTTGAAAGTATCCCTGAGTCACGACGACTCAGCAATCTCACACCCGCGAGATCAAGTCTATTTAAGCTTGTGGGTAGGATAAGGTAATGAGGTGGAGCTGCAGCAAGCGCTAAGCAAATATGGTAGCTAACATACGCAAATAAGAGTAAGATGAGAAGCAACGCAACGATCGTGAAGCTATAAGTGATCAAGAAGTGATCCTGAAACTACTTACGTTCAAAGATAACCCAAACATAAACACGCAGTTGATTCATTCTGATTAAGTCAAGTGTTAAGTTATCTACAACTAGATATTACCAAATTCCCATCTGCCACATAACCGCGGACATGGCTCTTGAAAGTTTATACCCTGCAGGGGTGTCCCAACTTAGCCCATTACAAGCTCTAACGATCAACGAAGGATATTCCTTCTACCAGAAAGACCCGATCAGTCTCGGAATCCCGGTTACAAGAAATTTCGACAATGGTAAAAAAAGACCAGCAAGACCGCTCGAATGTGCCGACAAATCCCGTTAGGAGCTGCACATATCTCGTTCTCAGGGCGCACTGGATGGGCCAGACGTCGGGTTGTGATACGTCTCCAATGTATCTATAATTTTTGATTGTTCCATGCTATTATATTATTTGTTTTGGATGTTTAATGGGCTTTACTAAGCACTTTATATCATTTTTGGGACTAACCTACTAACCCAAGGCCTAGAGAAAATTGCTATTTTTTGCCTATTTCAATGTTTCGTAGAAAAGGAATATCAACCGGAATCCAAACGGAATGAGACCTTCTGGAGAGTTATTTTTGGAACAAATGTGACCCAGGGGACTTGGAGTAGACGTCAAGAAACAAATGACCTTCTTCCTCCTATATATACCCATATACCCCGAAAACATCCAAGAGCACCACGAAACCCTACTTCCACTGCCGCAACATTCTATACCCAAGAGATCCCATCTTGGGGCCTTTTCCGGAGCACCGCCAGAGGGGGAATCGATGATGGAGGGCTTCTACATCAACACCATAGCCTCTCCGATGATGTGTGTGTAGTTTACCTTAGACCTTCGGGTCCATAGTTATTAGCTAGATGGCTTCTTCATTCTCTTTGGATCTCAATACAAAGTTCTCCTCGATCTTTTTAAAGATCTATTTGATGTAACTATTTTTGCGGTGTGTTTGTCGAGATCCGATGAATTGTGGATTTATGATCAAGATTATCTATGAACAATATTTGGTTCTTCTCTGAATTCTTATATGTATGGTTTCATTATCTTTGCAAGTCTCTTCGAACTATCAGTTTGGTTTGGCCTACTAGAATGATATTTGTTGCAATGAGAGAAGTTCTTAGCTTCGGGTTCAATCTTGCGGTGTCCTTTCCCAGTGACAGCAGGGGCAGCAAGGCACGTATTGTATTGTTGCCATCGAGGATAAAAAGATGGGGTTTATATCATATTTCTTGAGTTTATCCCTCTACATCATGTCATCTTGCTTAATGCGTTACTCTTTTCTTATGAACTTAATAGATGCATGCTGGATAGCGGTCGATGTGTGGAGTAATAGTAGTAGATGCAAAATCGTTTCGGTCTACTTGTCGCAGACGTGATGCCTATATACATGATCATCCCTAGATATTCTCATAATTATGCACTTTTCTATCAATTGCTCGATAGTAATTTGTTCATCCACTATAATACTTATGCTATCTTGAGAGAAGCCACTAGTGAAACCTATGGCCCCCGGGTATATCTTTTATCATATAAGTTTCCAATCTATTTTTACTTTGCAATCTTTCAATCTATATGATAAAAATACCAAAAATATTTATTATCTCTATCAAATCTCACTTTTGCAAGTGGCCGTGAAGGGATTGACAACCCCTTTATCTTGTTGGTTGAAAGGTTCTTATTTGTTTGTGTAGGTATGAGGCGACT
Source organism: Triticum aestivum (assembly GCF_018294505.1). NCBI lineage: Eukaryota > Viridiplantae > Streptophyta > Magnoliopsida > Poales > Poaceae > Triticum > Triticum aestivum. The sequence continues at coordinate 379,546,958 of NC_057803.1, read as the reverse complement.
TGTGTGTAGTCTTGAAAGTGTGCTAAGTCGACTAGAGGGGGGTGAATAGGCGATTTTTATGAATTCTTCACTGAGGAATTTCAGGGTGAGGAAATTCCTAAGAGAAGAACTACTTGAAGTGGAATAACTACTCAGAAGTAAACATAACAGAACATGAGCAAGGTCTTCATGATGAAATGAAAACAAGCACATAGTACAGAAAGCGTAAACACAGGATAAAAAGAATTAAGACAAACAGGCTGTAGAAATTGAGCTGAGGAAATAGAGAAAGTCTTCAGTCAAAGTCTTCAAACAGATATGAACAAGCACACAACACAGAAATGAGGAAATGGAAGGGTTGAGGAAATGGAACCAGTTAGCTTGGTGAAGACAATGATTTGGTATACCAGTTCCAACTGATGTGACAGTTGTACATCTGGTTAGGGCGGCTAGGCATTTAAACCTGAGGACACACAGTACCAGACACCCAGTCCTGAACACGTAGCTCAGGACACTTAGTCCTCGTCATATTCCCCTTGATCTAAGGTCACACAGACCTCGCCCAATCACTCGTGGTAAGTTTTTAGGTGACTACCACACCTTCATAGACTCTGTCACTCGGCGATCCACAATTTCCTCTTCGATGCTCTAAACCATGACGCCTAACCGTCTAGAAGATGCACAGTCTTCAAAGGTAACAAGTGTCGAATCCACGAAGGATCAATCTCTTCAGTGATGCTCAATCACTTTGGGTTTGAAGGTGTTTGGGTTTGGGTTTTCGTCACTTGATGATTTTCTCTCAAAGTCCTTAGAGGATGGAATGCTCTCAAATGACAAGTGCCAGTTTCTCTCGGAGAAGCCAACCAGCTAGTGGTTGTAGGGGCGGCTATTTATAGCCTAGGGAGCATCCCGGCATGATAAGACATAAATGCCCTTCAATGATATGACCGTTAGGTGGAAGGATATTTTGAGACAGCTGGTGCATAGCACAGCAATGGTCGGATATTTGACTAACAAATTCCTCAGGGCTATCATGTTCCTCACTTGTAGGCAATTCGCACAGGCGAATTGCTAACTCCTCAGTCATAACAAATTCCTCAGAGACCAGAAGAGCTTCATCTCTGTCACTGAAGAAATTTTACTGAACAGTATGATATTTCCAATGGCTTCACTCGAAGGGATTGGTAGGTGTAGGATTTTGAGTTGAGCATCACATGGAATTTTCTCCTTAGTATTTCCTCGACCCCCCTTTAACAGTATGGTGTTTCCTCTGACTCAAGAAAGAGAAAATGAAACTACGAAAACAAAAGTGTTCACGCTTCATGTTCCTCGAATGAATACCAAGTCTTCAGGATCACACCAATTTCTTCACTTTCAAAGTCTTCAGAAAGTCTTCAGAAATCCAAAGTCTTCAGTCAAAGAACTTCATTTTTAGGGGTCGACTTTCTGTGTAAATATCAAACTCCTCATAGACTTAAAGACCTATGTACACTCACAAACGCATCAGTCCCTTAAGCTATAAGTCTTCAATACACCAAAATCACTAAGGGGCACTAGATGCACTTACAATCTCCTCCTTTTTGGTGATTGATGACAATATAGGTTAAGTTTTCAACGGGGATAAACATATGAAGTGTAAATACTGATATTGAGGAATTTGATTGCAAGATATAAAAGAACTCCCCCTGAAGATGTGCATAGTGAGGTATTAGCTTTTGAAGCAATGCACACTTGAAGAGTAGAATCATGGAGATCTCCCCCTATTGCAAGATATAGATGAAATATGGTGACTGATGTAATTCAGCATGCGTGCATTAACATATATGAGGAATAAGCATGCAACATGCAGAAGAAGACAGCAAAAGTATCAGACCACCATCGGGTTTAAGTTTACAACTCGATCTAGCAAAGTCTTTAAAAGAATGAGAGTTGTAACTCCGAAAAAACACCCATATAAGTAGACCCGCTTGAAGACTAACTCAAATTTCTCCCCCTTTGTCATTGAATGACCAAAAGGGACGAAAAATGAGGACTAACGCCCCAGAAGAATATCATCACTGAGTCGATGAAGGAGCGCCAGTATTGTTGGGGTCGGTTGTTGAAGTAGGGCATGCCGCAGTGTCGTCCAAGTCTTCATGTTCATCTGTCACGCGTTATGATGAATATGAGCTGGCTACCAAGGAAGGAACTTTAGTCTTCTTGAATTTCTTCGCCGGTGGAGGCTGAGACCATTCAAAGTCCTGCTTGAAACCCATTTGATTCAGATCATCTTCACCATACAGATGTGACAAAACAGCCTAGGTGTGACCGAAGACATTATGGTGGTAGTAATGGTTTTTCTTCACTGCATTGTGTGTAGCAGTCATGTTGTGAAGAATAGAACCAAACTGACGCTTAACCCATTTGTGGTTGCAACAGTCATCACCCTTGGAGCTGTGCCTTGAGGATTTTTCTTAGAAGCATTTGCGGCAGGGTCATGAGTGGCAGGGTCATGTGCAGGCTTCTTTGCATGGCCTTCTTCGGCTTGCTAGCAGAGGCCTCAGCAGTGGTAGCAGCAACTGCAGAATCTTCAATGAATTTCCTAACTGCTTCTTTTGCTATTCTGGCCAACTTAGCTTGACGTGTGGCCCATTCATCAGGATCGTCCTCACCGTGCTTGAGGCTAGTGGGATCAGCTTCTTGGCCAGGTGCCAATGGAGGTCCTGGGCAAGGAGGGTGAAGAGCGAATTTCTTCATATATTTTTGAGTGACATAACAATATTCCCTCCATTCACGTGCCCATCTCCTCTCTATCTTCTGTATGCGCACCTTGTGCGTATTTTTAGTCTCCTTGCCATGTTTGGCCTCATCAGGTGTGCAATATCCATCATAGATATCCTCAGGGATTTCAAACGCAGTGTTAACCTACAGTCTCTTGCCTCCCTTCTGAGGTTTTTTGCCATCTGCCATTTTCTTCAGCTGAGGGTTTTGAACTATTGAGTTCTCTGAAGAGGTATGCAACTTTTCTTCGAGGAATGGTGTAAATGAGTTAAGTTGATGAGAACCTAGAGATTCAGCAGAAGACATGTGTACCTGTGAACAGAGTATAGGTGCGAAGAATTTGGAGAGGTCATATGCGTTCTCAGAAGTTTTTGCAAAAAAGAACAAGTTTGAGGAATTTGACCGGATGACTCTTGAGGAATTTAACTAAGCGTTCTTTGACTTAGGTTCCAGAGTTGTACAGATTTGAAAATCCACACAATTGAGGAATATTGTAGAAAAATGTTGCTTAGAGAAACAAATCAAGAGCAGATGATATGGGAGGTGTTTAGTGTGTGAAGAGTTGAGGAATAAACACCTTTTTTGAAGATATGAAGGAAACATCAGGATCAACAAGGGGAGTAAAATTAACCTTTAATTACCCTTGATGAAGAACACGATGAACTGTGAAGTGTAGATTTGAAGCTCGTCAGTTCAGATCTTCCACGCCCTAACATGGCCAAGGAAGACAACTACGGCGGTGATGGAGTGAAGAAATCCCCGACCGGCATGAGTACGGCGGCGACGAGGTTGAGGCAGTGAAGATCTTCCTCACCGGCGACAATGCAAGTAGCGGAGGCGCTAGGGTTTGAGAGCTCGAGCGAGGGAGTGAGGTCGAGCGGAGTAACAATGAAGTGAGGAAGGGAGAGGGGTATTTATAGCCGAAGTGAAAAAACTACTTGCCCGAGGAAATTAAACGAACGTGCCCCTGACCCTTCTCATTCGCGTGACATGTGTCACCCACGTACTGAGAGGTGATGATCGTGTCCGATCATGGGTGAATAGGATAATATTTCGTGGAAGCGGAGCGGTTTGATCGACAAAAGACGAAAATTCAGATAAGATAAGTTTAAAGTTTCGTTCGCAATTTCTTCAGCTGACAAGGACACAGTGAAGATTTTGAACGAGTTTCAAATAGAACGCACATGTAGAATTTGTGAATAGACTAGGTTGAGTTTATCATAGAGGTGGCAGGGTCCGATCACATTTACTTATCAGAACAAACAGCTTGAAGAAATAGCAATAAATGAATGTTGTAGAGGACATAAACTCATATATATATATATATATATATATATATATAGTGTTACTATTCATCATCTAGGGTGCATAATAAGTTATTCTTCATTTGGGGTAATCTTAAGATCGCTTTCTAAATAAATTATGTTTAGAATATAAATAGTTACATGCATATTGATTCAATATGTAAAATTTGGTATAAAAAATAAAAATATAGGTTATAACACCAGAAAAATCACATTTTATGTATGTTTTACACTATTACATTCGTAATTTTACGTAACATAAAATATTTTTTACGGCGAGTACATATTTTCTTACATTCTATTTTTATGTATGAAATAAGATAAAATTTATGAAACGTAAAAATACGGCGAATTGATGTCAAAATAGAGAGGGGGTGAAGAATAACTATTCCTCACACAGGGTGGCGAATAGCGTGACCCTATATATATATATATATATATATATATATATAGCCAATGAAGAAAAACGACGGAAAGAGTGAAGACAATGCAAAGTTGAAGAAAAAGTAATAAGTGAGGAAAAAAACTCAGATCGAGGATTTTAAACTTTTGGTGGTGGCATGACCCACCGTATAAGAATGATGATTTCACATACCGCGTACAATTGTCGTAGTGTTCTGAGAATTAAATTCTTCGTTAATTTCTTCACACTTAGAGGGTTCGTCTTCATTGATTGAAGAAAAACGTTACTTTGTGTGTTGCACATCTATGTCATCAATTTTGCATAAGTGTTAGGATGTGTGCCCTTTTCAAAGGACATTCGAAGATTCTAAGATATTTAGCTCACACCTCAACATGCTAAATCTCTTCTCATCCAAGGGCTTAGTGAAGCTATCGGCTAGCTGTTCTTCCGTCTTCACATGCTCAATAGAGATGTCGCCCTTCAACACATGATCACAAAGAAAATGATGACCAATCTGAATATGCTTTGTCTTCGAGTGCTGAACTGGGTTATGAGCAATCTTGATGGCACTCTCATTGTCACAGTAGAGAGGCACATTCTTCATGTTGACGTCGTAGTCCTTGAGGGTTTGCTTCATCCATAGCAATTGAGCACAACAAGAACCAGCAGAAATGTACTCAGCTTCAGCAGTAGACAGTGATATGCAGTTCTGTTTCTTCGAGGACCAACAGACCAAGGATCGTCCGAGGAAATGGCATGTGCCAGATGTTGACTTGCGGTCCACATGATCACCAGCATAGTCAGAGTCTGAATATCCAATGAGATCAAAAGCCGAGCCCTTGGGATACCATAATGCAAGTGTTGGTGTGTGAGCTAGATATCGAAGAATATGCTTCACAGCCGTATGGTGTGATTCCTTCTGTGTAGCTTGAAATCGGGCACATATGCAAACACTAAGCACAATAGTTTTCCTAGATGCACATAAATACAATAAAGAGCCAATCATGGAGCGGTATACCTATTGATCGAAGTCAATACCATTTTCATTAGTGCATAGATGGCCATTTGTGGGCATAGGGATTTTGACTCCTTTGCAATCTTGCATGCCGAATTTCCTCAGTGCATCCTTGAGGTATTTCTCCTGAGATATGAATATGCCATTTTGCTATTGACGAATCTAAAGACCTAAGAAGAATTTCAATTCTCCCATCATAAACATTTGATATTCTTCACTCATCATATAGGCAAATTCATCACTGTAACGTTGGTCAGTACAGCCGAAAATGATATCATCAACATATATTTGGCACACAAACAATTCACCGTCATAAGATTTAGTGAAAAGAGTTTGGTCAAGTGAACCAGGTTTGAAGCCTTTCTTCATGAGGAATTCCTTCAAAGTATCATACCACGCCCGAGGGGCCTGCTTGAGGCCATAGAGGGCCTTATTGAGTCTGAAGTCTTTCTCGGGATGCTTTGGATCTTCAAAACCTAGGGGTTGAGCAACATATACTTCTTCCTAAAGCTTACCATTGAGGAATGAACTTTTCACATCCATTTGATATAAGATGATATCATGATGGTTAGCATAAGCAGGTAATATGCGAATAGCTTCAAGTCTAGAAATAGGTGCAAAAGTTTCTTCGAAATCAATTCCTTCAACCTGTGTGTAGCCTTGAGCTACAAGTCGTGCCTTATTCCTCACCACAAGGCCATTTTCATCTTGCTTGTTGCGGTAGATCCACTTTGTGCCAATGATATTGTGCTTGCGAGGATCTAAACATTTGACCAGTTCCTAGACGTTGTTGAGCTCAAATTGATGTAATTCCTCTTGCATAGCTTGAATCCACTCAGGCTCCAGAAATGCTTCATCTATCTTAGTGGGCTCTGTGATAGAGACAAAAGGAAAGTTCCCACAATAGTTAGATAAATGTGAAGCTCTTGAGCGTGTGAGAGGACCTGGAATGTTGATGTCGCTGATGATTTTCTCAATCCACACTTCATTTGCAATGTGAGGATGAGCTAGTTGTCATTGAGGAATTTGATTAGCATTTTCTTCAGCACCATTTTCCTCAGGTGCATCAGCATGACGTTCTTCACGTTCTAGAACGACTTCTTCAGCAGATTCTTCGGTAGGAATGACATCCTCAGTAGCTTTGAACTTAATAGATTCCTCGGGAGGTATTTCATCTGGCACAGGAGGTAGGTGCTCTCTTTGCGAGCCATTAGTTTCATCGAACCGCACATCTACAGTTTGAACAACCTTGTGGTGATAGGTGTTGAAGACTCTGTAGGTGTGCGAGTCCTTACCATAACCGAGCATAAAACCTTCATGTGCTTTCGGTGCGAATTTAGAACTGTGATGAGGATCTCTAATCCAGCATTTAGCACCGAAGACTTTGAAATAACTCACGTTGGGTTTCTTGTCAGTGAGAAGTTCATATGCAGTTTTGTTGAAGAATTTGTGAAGATATACCCTGTTGATGATGTGGCACGCAGTATCAATTGCCTCAGGCCAGAAGCGAGCAGGCGTCTTGTACTCATCAAGCATAGTGCAAGCCATCTCAACAAGAGTCCTGTTCTTGCGCTCAACGACACCATTCTGCTGAGGAGTATAAGGAGCAGATAACTCATGAGTGATGCCAAGTTCATCAAGATAGTCATCAAGACCAGTGTTCTTGAACTCAGTTCCATTATCACTTCTAATGTGCTTGATCTTCACACCAAAGTTGGTTGAAGCCCTCAAGGAAAATCGTTTGAATATTTCCTGCACTTCAGTTTTGTAAGTGATGATATGCACCCATGTATATCGAGAATAATCATCAACAATGAAAAATCCATATAAAGATGCAGCATTAGTAAATATGGCATAGTGAGTAGGGCCAAAGAGATCCACGTGAAGCAACTCAAATGGACAAGTGGTCGTCATGATGGTCTTTGAGGGATGCTTGGCCTTGGTCATGTTTCCGGCTTCATAAGCTCCACACAAATGGTCCTTGAGGAATTTGACACCCTCGATGCCAATGACATCCTTCTTCTTCGCGAGCGTGTTCAAGTTCCTCGTCCCAACATGACCAAGTCGTCGATGCCATAGCCCGCCTTCTGAAGCTTTTGCAACTAGACATGTAGCAGGTTGTGAAGCCTTCGAAGACTTTGGAATTGCCAGCTTCCATGATCACAACACAACAATACTTGCCAAAGACAACAACCATACCAAGGTCACAAAGCATTGAGACAGACATGAGTTGAACCCTAAGGACTCAACAAGCATGACTTTGTCCATGTGTCGATCCTTTGAGATTGCAACCTTACCTAGACCTAATATCTTGCTTTTGCCTTTGTCTGTGTAGGTGATATGCTTCAGATGTGATGGAGATAAAGCAAAGTCCATCAATAAGCTCCTATCACTAGTCATGTGATATGTACATCCACCATCGAGGACCCACTCAGTGGATTTGGGTTGATCATCCTATAGATGAATTAGTGCAACTTACGAACTCATATACTTCATCAGTGAAGAATATGATATCAATTTTATCAGATCAATTTCATCAAGCAATAGAACAGATAAAGCAGTATGAGGATGTGAGAAATGAAAATTCATTTCTTCATGATTAGCTTGCATCCTTTCAAGCATATTCAGGTCTCCATAAAATTCTTCAGACGATTAAGTTCGTCTGGAGACCTGACCATACATAAGAGATTAGTTCTTTTTCTTCACCACCCACATCTGAAGGGGTGGCAAAGAGTTCACCATTCTGCGAGCTCCATAAGAGAAAGGTGGCATAGATGCCAATGCACTTCGTTTCACATAAGAGGGATTAGGGTAATCATAAGAGTAAGCAGAGAAATTCTTCGAGGATTTATGAACATAATGATTTGAAGAATAATGCACATATCCATAATCCTTAGATCTTCCCTGCGAAACAGACGGGTTAGCACGATGATGCTCATATGAGGACTTTGATCCTTTTGAGGAATTCGATCCACATGAGGAATTTTGTCCGTAAGAGGACTTGTATTCATATGAAGAATTTGATCTAGGGTTCCTATTCTTCATAGGTGGTGTCATGATGACATTCACATGAAGATTTTCAAGGAATCTTTTGGGAACCCAGATTTTCTTCATAGGAGGACCGTTCCTGCAGTTAGTGCCAACATATCTAGCAAATACTTCACCATTCTGATTTTTGAATAGTTTATAGTTGGAGTCAATTGACTCATCAGAAGAATATGAAGATTCACATGTAAAGCCAGATAAAGTAGATGGATCCACTGAAGGTCCCTTTGCAGCAACCCATGAGGTTTTGGGATACTAATCAGGTTTCCAGTAGGTCCCATCAGCATTAAGTTTCCTCTCAAAGGCAATACCCTCTTTCCTAGGGTTCTTGTTGAGGATCTATTTTTTAAGCATATCACAAAGAGCATGATGCCCTTTGAGGCTTTTGTACATGCATGCCATATACAATTCCTTAAGCCCTGCATCATGAATGATACTAGCAATGTCCTCAGATGAGGAATTAGTGATAGCAGAGACAATTGAAGAATTTGCAGCAATGGAAGCATTTCAGCATTCAGGTGAAGAATTAGCAGATTCACGTTCAATGCACTTCAAACATGGAGGAATAAATTCTTCCTGAGTAGCGCTGATTTGTTGAGCAAGTAATGAATCACGCTCCTTCTAAAAATCTTCATAACTCACTCTTAACTGCTCAAGATATTGCTTTCTTTGAAGAAATTCATAAGAAAGCTTCTCATGATCATATAGGAGAGTGTTATGATGACCTTGAAGATTGTCAAACTTCGACTGAAGTCTCTGAAGATTTTCAGTCCAAATTTTAGTGCGATTCATTTCCTCGCCCAACATATCATCACTTTTGTCTAGCATGTTTTGAACTTTTTCCAAAGCCTTTTGCTGTTTCACAGCAATCTTAGCAATTTTAGAATAGTTAGGAGCGTAGTCATCATCGCCGTCGTCAGTGGTGTTGGAGAGGTCCTTTTCCTCAGAGTTTAAGATGGACTTGCTGACGAATGCGGTAGCGAGGGCTAGGCTCGCCACACCAGAGTCTGACTCCTTAGATTCCTCATCTTCCTCCTTTTCCTCAGATCCAGCCTCAGAGTCCATTTCCTTGCCAATGAATGCCCGAGCCTTCCTGGAGCTGCTCTTCTTGTGAGATGAAGACCTTGAAGGTTTTGATGAAGAGGACTTTGAAGATTTCTTCTTCTTTGAATCCTTTTCCCACTGAGGATAATCTTGAATGTATTGACCGGGTTTCTTGCATTTGTGACAGAGTATCTTCTTGTAATCATGGGATGAGGAATCTGATCTGAAGTCACCACTTCTTGAGGATTTTCCAAAATGACCACATCTTGAGAACTTCTGGAATTTCCCCATGAGCATTACTAGCTCCTGGCTCAGTTCTTCAGGGTTACCTAGGATGCTACCAGAATCCTCACCTTCTAATTCAGACACTACCTTGGCCTTCAGAGCTCGTGATCTGCCATAGCTTGGTTCATAGAGATCTCTCTTCTCAGCAAGCTGGAACTCATGAGTGTTTAGCCTCTCGAGGATATCAGCGGGATCAAGTGACTTATAGTCTCCACGTTCTTGTATCATCAATGCCAAGGTATCAAATGAGGAATCAAGCGATCTCAGCAATTTCTTCACCACCTCATGGTCGGTGATGTCAGTGGCACCAAGTGCTTGAAGCTCATTTGAGATGTTAGTAAGGCAATCGAAGGTTTGCTGAACATTTTCATTGTCGAGTCTTTTGAAGCAGTTGAAGAGATTGCGAAGAACGTCAACTCGAGAGTCACGATGTGTTGAGACGCCTTCATTAACCTTGGACAGCCTGTCCTAGATAAGCTTTGTTGTTTCCAAAGCACTCACTATGCCATACTGCCATTTACTCAGATGGCCACATATGATGTTCTTCGCTTGAGAGTCGAGTTGCTTGAATCTCTTCACATCTGCAGCGTTGATGGTGGGAGTGACACATGGGAACACCATTCTCCACAACGTACCAGAGATCGTTATCAATTGCTTCAATATTCATGCGCATCTTATTCTTCCAGTAGGGGTAGTCCGTCCCATCGAAGGTAGGACACCCAGCAGAAACCTTCATCATACTTGTGGTCAACATAACTAAAACTCCAGGCGGTTAAACCAAAATCACACAAAACAAGGGAGTACCTTGCTCTGATACCAATTTAAAGTGTGTTAAGTCGACTAGAGGGGGGTGAATAGGAGATTTTAAGAATTCTTCACTGAGGAATTTTAGGGTGAGGAAATTTGTTACGCCCTCGATGCGGCTATATCTCCCACGTGTCGAAGCACGACTTAGAGGCATAACCGCATTGAAAGCAATGTCGCAAGTGAGGTAATCTTCACACAACCCATGTAATAAATAAGGGAAAGAGATACATAGTTGGCTTACAATCGCCACTTCACACAATTACATGAATAAAGCATTACATCATCCAAATTCAATCAAGGTCCGGCTACGGAACCAAAATTAAAGAAGACTACCCCAAATGCTACACAGATCCCCAATCGACCCCAACTGGTCTCCACTACTGATCGACTAGAACGAAACAACACAAAGGACAAGATCTTCATTGAGCTCCTCCTTGAGCTTGGTTGCGTCATCTGCACGGTTCAACGGCACCTGCAAGCTGGTTTTGGAAGTATCTATGAGTCACGAGGACTCAGCAATCTCACACCCTCGCGATCAAGACTATTTAAGCTTATGTGTAAGGTAAAAGGTATGAGGTGGAGCTGCAACAAGCGACTAGCATATATGGTGGCTAAATATACGCAAATGAGAGCGAGAAGAGAAAGCAAAGCACGATCGAGAAACTATGATCAAGAAGTGATCCTAGAACAACCTACATCAAGCATAACTCCAACACCGTGTTCACTTCCCGGACTCCGCCGGAAAGAGACCATCATGGTTACACACGCGGTTGATGTATTTTAATTAAGATCAACTTCAGGTTTTCTACAACCGGATGTTAACAAATTCCCATCTGCCCATAACCACGGGCACGGCTTTCAAAAGTTCAAATCCCTGCAGGGGTGTCCCAACTTAGCCCATCACAAGCTCTCACGGTCAACGAAGGATATTCCTTCTAGCGGGAAGACCCAATCAGACATGGAATCCCGGTTACAAGACATTTGGATGATGGTAAAACAAGACCAGCAAAGCCACCCGAATGTGCCGACAAATCCTGATAGGAGCTGCACATATCTCGTTCTCAGGGCACACTCAGATGAGCTCTCCATACAACTAAAACCAAACCTCGAGTTTCCCCGAGGGGGCGCTGCACAGGGCTCTAGTTTGGACCAACACTCAGAGGAGCACTGGTCCGGGGGGCTAAAATAAAGATGACCCTCGAGAGCGCGACTCCCAAGGGAAAAGAAAAGGCTAGGTGGCGAATGGTAAAACCAATGTTGGGCATTGCTGGAGGAGTTTTATTCAAGGCGAACTATCAAGGGGTTCCCATTATAACCCAACCGCGTAAGGAACGCAAAATCCGGGAACATAACACCGATATGACAGAAACTAGGGCGGCAAGAGTGGAACAAAACTCCAGGCATAAGGCCGAGCCTTCCACCCTTTACCAAGTATATAGATGCATTAATTAAATAAGATAGATTGTGATATCCCAACAAGTAAACATGTTCCAACAAGGAACAACATCTCCATGTTCCAACAAGGAACAAACTTCAATCTTCACCTACAACTAACAACGATATAAGAGGGGCTGAGCAAAGCGGTAACATAGCCAAACAACGGTTTGCTAGGACAAGGTGGGTTAGAGGCTTGGTTCAACAATATGGGAGGCATGATAAGCAAGTGGTAGGTATCGCAACATAGGCATAGCAAAAGAGCGAGCAACTAGCAAGCAAAGATAGAAGTGATTTCAAGGGTATGGTCATCTTGCCTGAAATCCCGCAAGGAAGAAGAACGAGTCCATGAAGAAGACAAACGGATGAAGACGAACGGGTCCTCACAAACGCAACATTATTGGAACCAACCCGGAGAAGCAAACACCGGAAAAAAGCACACAACATAGTAAACAACCAACACATGAACATGATATGATATGCGGGATGCGGTATGTGATGCATATGCATGATTTGCAAAGGAATGATTGAACCTGGCCTCAACTTGGAAATTCAAGAGTGCCACTGGAAAGATGGGGTGAGTTCGGTTGAAATCGATATAAAGATCACCGGAATCGGATGCACGGTTTGGAAATGGCGAGCAAAACAAATATGGCACTGGTCTGCGATAAACAGCAAGTAGCCATCTAAATGGATGAAAATAAATATGCTACAACACTCAAACATGACAACAAAATACATGGCAAGGATCCACTCATGATGCTTGACAAAAGATGAACACTGAGCTATGGCTAATTCATACATTAACAGGTTCAAACAAGCATGGCAAAAGTGCAAACGATAACAGGTTTCAGACTTGGTGAAATAACATGTCAGGAATTTATCATCAGGAAGCACACTTTAGAGCATGAAAACTATATGCTACAGGAACATATCATGGCAAAGCAAGGCATGGCATGAAGCTACTCAAAGAACTTAACAAAAGTCCCTTAGTGACCTTGAGCCAAAAGGGATCATAAAATACAATTGCAAGCATGTGAACATGGCAACAACATGATCAGATTACAGACTTAGTGAAAAACTGGAGCATGCAAAACAGTTAACGAGTAGGCATGTTTACGAGCTCGATGCACTCACTACAGAGCATGCCATGACAAACTAAGCATACACCCATCAAGAATACATGGCATATAATCTAGACATGGCAAGAAAAACAACATAGCGTGCAAGGATCAATAGTAACATCCTCGGCAAAATCGCTAACAAGTCAACAATCTGCCAGGATTCACAATATAGAAAAAGTAGAGCTCGATTGACTCAAGATATGGTGCTCCATAAATGCAAACAAATACATGGATGGATAGAGCACCACAATGTTAACAAATCATCCTTACTAATCATCCTCAAAAGAGGCACAGATCACTAGGAAACAACATGAACATATGGCATAATGACAAAATCAGGACAAGGACAGAGAAATTCTAAGTCCCTGAAATCAGCATTACCGAGTATGCTACTTTGCAAGCTTGTGCTAGTCACCACACATATCACAAAAATACATGGTAAGCACCTCTGTAAAGATGGCATGGCATATAACAAAACACATGTAGAGCTCAGGATCATAGCATGCACACATTAATCATGGCAAAAATGAAAAATATCTATTTGATGAAACAGATCTGGCAAATATATCACATAGCCCTCTTCCAATAGCATTTTGGGCATCAAGATGAGCTCAAATGAAAATGATGCAAGAGATGAAATGATGTACTCGTCCAGTCGAACATTTTGATATGCTACATGCTCAAAATGGAGCCACGGATAATGAGTTATCACATGATGAAAAATACAAAAATAATACTGGAATCTGGGGGACTTAGAGAAATATAACCTCATGAAAAACTAGATGGAGAAGACCCGGGACGGAGGGATCCGGGAACCACGACGCGCGTTTGGATCGGGGGACGGGTGGATCTCATCCACCCGCCCAAATCCGGTTGCGAGGCGGACTCCGGCGAGGTGGGTGGCCGGCGACAAGCAAGCGCGGCGGCGGCACGGAGGTGGCGGGCGGCGCGTGGCGATGCATAGGCAGTAGCGGGCGGCGTGACACGCTTGCCGGCGACATGGCGGCGGCCGAAGCGGACTTTAGCGGCGAAGCGCGGCGGCGAAGGTGAGGCAGGCGGGGCAAGCTCGCTGGCGGGAGGTGCATGGCGGCGGAGGACGCAGCGGTCGGCGGCCAGAGTGGCGGCGGGGAGTGACGGAGCTCGCCGCGGGATCCGGTGAAAGGAGGTCGGCCTCGAGCTGCGCGGGGTCGCCGGCGGGAGTAACTCCGGCGGAGCAACGATGAAGGCGGCCGGCGGAGGACGGCTAGGGGCGGCACCGGCGAGAAGACGGCGGTGGCGGACGGAGGAACAAGGCGCGGGCACGGCCGAGCGGTGGGTCGACGCGGTTGGACCCGGTCGCGCCCGGGGCAGGCCGGCCTCGGGCCCGCAGGGCCACGGCGGCGCGCTGCAGAGAGAGAGGGCGTGGCGCGGGTGAGGTGGCGCGATCTGATTGGCTCGCGGCGGCGGCGGGGTGACATGGCGACGCCTCATTCGCCGGAGTGACGCGTCCGGAGGACATGTCCGGTGGCGGGGTGGACATGTCCGGCGCACGGAGGAGGAAGATCTAGGGTTTCGGGGAAAAGATCCGAAAACGAAAATGAAGGGTTCTATGTATAGAGGTAGAGGGAGCTAGGAAAGTCCAAATGAGGTGCGGTTTTCGGCCACGCGATCGTGATCGAACGCTCTAGACGATGGGAGAGGTTTTGGTGGGTTTTGGGCCAAATTGGAAGGGTGTTGGGCTGCAACACACATGAGGCCTTTTGGTCCCTCGGTTAACCGTTGGAGTATCAAACGAAGTCCAAATGGCACGAAACTTGACAGGCGGTCTACCGGTAGTAAACCAAGGCCGCATGACAAGTCTCGGTCCAATCCGGAAATGTTTAACACCCGCACACGAAAAGAGGTAGAAAGGGACACCGGATGACATAGGAGCGCTTGATTACAAATCCGATAACGGGGAAAATGCTCGGATGCATGAGATGAACATGTATGCAATGAAATGCACATGATGACATGATATGCAATGCATGACACGCAAGCAATGACAAGGCAACAACAGCGAATAACTGGACGACACCTGGCACATCGGTCTCGGGGCGCTACAACAATCCACCACTACGAGAGGATCTCGTCCCGAGATCTAGAATGGCACCGGAGGGACAACGGAAGAGAAAGAGGAGAGGTAAAGCTAAGTTGCTTCTTTGACAAACGAGTGAAACCAGAAACCTTGCAAAGATTAAACCATATAAAGAAAGAATGCAACAAAGAAGAACAAAGTTGAAAGCACTCCGGTAGGGAAGAGGAACAATGAATTACAAATTCGGACAACACTTCGGTTGAAAAGAGATAAAAGACTTGATAAAATGAAAGAGCTTGAGCAAAAGGGCACAACACTCCGGTTAAATGGATAGGCATGAGAAGAACATGATCTTTGACAAAAAAACGAGATGACGAGTGAAAAGAACAACATCACAATGCCTCCGAAACGAAAGAATAGAAGATAGATAGTTGAACTAGGAGAATGGAGAAGAAAATGCCAACTTCTGCAACAAAAGAGCTTGAAAGGCATCTTTAGGAGAAGGATCAAACAGATTTGTCGGAAAACCAACAACGAAAAGAGTAAGCTTGTTGTGGGCTTATGGACAACATCTCAAAACTGAGTTGAAATACTGCCACTGACGGAAAAGATAGATTAGATTGATATCCACAAGGAGACGAGAAACTATTTCACCGGGAGGATAAATGAAGAACTTGGTTCATTTATGAGCACCATAGATAGATAGCAACATTCCTTAGGGAAGGCTTTAGGTGAACTATAATCCAAGATAACTCCAATGACGAGATTGATGGGTTTAAAATATCTCATTCTTAACAACATGTGAATCATGGAACATGAACTCAAATTATCAAGAATGACATAATACCACCTCCAATGATACGGAAGAGAGAATTACACTCCGGATAGCAAGATGAAGAATACTTGGGCTCCCTAGAAAAGAATCTCGATGAAAACTTCGAGAAGGAATTAAATCCTTTAAGAACCATCATGTAGAGTCTCCATGAAGAATTCCAGTAACAAAAGGATGATCAAAGGAAGTGAAGGATGAAAAGAATAAGATTGAAACCTTGCAATGATTAGATGGAGCTTTGAAAAGATATAATTGAAATAACTTGGAGTTTCGTAAAAGGAAGATTAACCAAAGAGATGAAGAATTTATTTGTTATGATCAAACTCCGAAATAAGGAATTGATCACTTGGATGAAACAAGAATAAGAATTACATTATGCGTATCCTTCACCAATTACATTGATGACGAGCAAACGGATTTCATACAACTTCTTCCCGTAGAAAGGATTAAGAGAGATATAGCTCTAACTTGAGAAGGTCTTCCACGAATCCACCGGTAGGATTGAAAACAGCAAATGAGTTGATATGATAACAAGGTAAGAAGAATCTTGAACGAACCACCATAAGAATTGAAAATGAACAAAGAGAATATAAAGAAACACCGGGAAGAATTAGCAAATGAACGAAGGTACTTGAGAGAATTTAGATACAAGAGGACGAATAGTTCACAAACTGATTAGAGAATACTTGACTGATGCACCGGTAAGATTTGGAGAACAATAGCTAAAACTGAGAATGAATAAGTCTTCTGAAATGATGGACTCCGGAGGAAGGAAAAGAATTTTCACGATCAAAACAATTATGAGAGGATGGCAACAATCTCGAATGACGAATCTTGAAGAGAATGGAGCAAGGTTGAAAGAAGAATCTTCTTCGGTCTTCTAGACTGAGAATGATGACGAGAAATACCATTATGACTTATTTAGGCACTCCGGAAGAATCAAGACGAATAGGTTGAGCCAATGATGAAAAGAATTCGACAGATGTTGGAGAAAAACATAAGACTGATGATAATTCATTCTTACGTCAAACTTTAAAAGATTTGAGAATAGCTCTAGTAAAAATTGGAAGAGTCAGGTAAGATCCTGGGAAAAGACCTGTGGTTATGCCCACTCAAAAGAAACACCGTTGAATGATTTGAAGGAGAGATTGCACCGGTTGAATTAAATGGCTTGAATAAGATAAGACCTCAAAATAGGTTGAACGGATCTTGGATAACAAGACGAGCCTTTTGAGATATCTTCAGCACTCCGGAACAAAAGAATAGCGAGAAGTGGATGATTATGAGGTGCACTGACATGAGAAGGTATTTTAAATGAGGGAAAAGGATATGATCCACAAAGCTTGACATGGATCCACCGGAGAAGAAAACGAGTCAAGAGTGACGAACTTGAAGCTCCGTTAGAATCTTCATGAGAATCACCGGGTAAGAACATGAAGGAAAAGAATGGAGAGACTTCACAAGAATAAAATAGGTAATGAATTAAGAAAAACTGAGTCCTTGAAGAAACAAGGGTGGGTGGGCGGTAAAAACAAAAGCAACTTGGAGACAGATTAAACAAACGTCGTTGAGAAGAACTGATAATTGATCTTGCGGATGTCGAAATGATCGGATCCACTTGAAGAGAAACACGTTGGTTGAAACGGATTGACAAAAACAATCTTGATGATCAAGAAGGATTGCTATTCACATCGGAGTATGAGAACACCATATGAGGAAGGTATGGAATCAACACTTGACATTGAAGCAACTCGAATACCACAACTCAAAAACAAAAACAAAGGATTGGCTTGCAGAATAAGCCGGAACAAACATATGATAGAGATTTCGTCCGAAGTTTTCGTGGTGGGGCCTACACGGGCTCGATCGTACATCACCATCATGTAGAAGGCAGTGCACATGACATACGAAGCATCCCCGAGTCAGCATAGCCAAGGACTCTTTAATACACAACGAGACCACTGTAAAACCAACCGTGGATAGGAGGACCACTAGACGTCGAACCCCAATTTCATATCATACATCTTTCGGAAAGATATCCTAAGAGCTACTTGAATTCCCACTTATAAACTCCCGAAATTTTCCCAGTTATGCAATCAGGTGTTGGGGATACAGGGGAAGCCTAATATCTCACCCAAAACTAGCAAATCCTACATCCAGCTGTATCCATCCTTCAACACATAACCAAGAAACCTTCGGAAATCGTCTACCTCAACCTTCGAAAAGCATCCGTTATACGAGTTATGGCAACACTCCTGAACTCCCACCCCAGTACTGGGTGGCGTCGAGGTTATCTCACCAACAACTGCATAAAAGAGATTTTCGATGTCGGCGAAACTAAACTCAGGTATTCCAGAACTACAACGATAAAATTGTGATGATGACACCTCGGAGCTCAACTCCCCGGGACACTGCCACAACCACTAAATGACAGGAGGCACCAAGAACAATGTTCTCGTCACAAAACCATCGGAATGATTCCAAGATACCCATGTGATCCTGAAAAAAAATGTGAAAATTTGAGAAGAGAAGAGTCAAAACACTACGTCAGGATGCCTCACCAGAGCGACGAAGGGACTGAGGAGTAAAAAGAATTCCTAAACTCTCCGATATATAATTCCTAAATGACTCAAAACATTTATAGACTCAATAACGCCAGCGATTCGATCAAGCAGAGGGCTCCTAAGGTCGGGGAAGGCTCTGATTACCAAGTTGTTACGCCCTCGATGCGGCTATATCTCCCATGTGTCGAAGCACGACTTAGAGGCATAACCGCATTGAAAGCAATGTTGCAAGTGTGGTAATCTTCACACAACCCATGTAATACATAAGGGAAAGAGATACATAGTTGGCTTACAATCGCCACTTCACACAATTACATGAATAAAGCATTACATCATCCAAATTCAATCAAGGTCCGGCTACGGAACCAAAATGAAAGAAGACTACCCCAAATGCTACACAGATCCCCGATCGACCCCAACTAGGCTCCACTACTAATCAACTAGAACGAAACAACACAAAGGACAAGATCTTCATTGAGCTCCTCCTTGAGCTTGGTTGCGTCATCTGCACGGTTCAACGGCACCTGCAAGCTGGTTTTGGAAGTATCTGTGAGTCACGGGGACTCGGCAATCTCACACCCTCGCGATCAAGACTATTTAAGCTTATGGGTAAGGTAAAAGGTATGAGGTGGAGCTGCAGCAAGCGACTAGCATATATGGTGGCTAAACATACGAAAATGAGAGCGAAAAGAGTAAGCAAAGCACGATCGAGAAACTATGATCAAGAAGTGATCCTAGAACAACCTACGTCAAGCATAACTCCAACACCCTGTTCACTTCCCGGACTCCGCCGGAAAGAGACCATCACGGTTACACATGCGGTTGATGTATTTTAGTTAAGATCAACTTTAGTTTTTCTACACCCGGATGTTAACAAATTCCCATCTGCCCATAACCGCGGGCACGGCTTTCAAAAGTTAAAATGCCTGCAGGGGTGTCCCAACTTAGCCCATCACAAGCTCTCACGGTCAATGAAGGATATTCCTTCTAGCGGGAAGACCCGATCAGACTCGGAATCCCGGTTACAAGACATTTCGACAATGGTTAAACAAGACCAGCAAAGCCACCGGAATGTGCCGACAAATCCTAATAGGAGCTGCACATATCTTGTTCTCATGGCACACTCAGATGAGATCTCCATACAACTAAAACCAAACCTCGAGTTTCCCCGAGGGGGCGCTGCACAGGGCTCTAGTTTGGACCAACACTCAGAGGAGCACTGGCTCGGGGGGTTAAAATAAAGATGACGCTCGAGAGCGCGACTCCCAAGGGAAAAGAAAAGGCTAGGTGGCGAATGGTAATACCAATGTTGGGCATTGCTGGAGGAGTTTTATTCAAGGCGAACTGTCAAGGGGTTCCCATTATAACCCAACCGTGTAAGGAACGCAAAATCTGAGAACATAACACCGATATGATGGAAACTAGGGCGGCAAGAGTGGAACAAAACACCAGGCATAAGGCCAAGCCTTCCACCCTTTACCAAGTATATAGATGCATTAATTAAATAAGATAGATTGTGATATCCCAACAAGTAAACATGTTCCAACAAGGAATAACATCTCCATGTTCCAACAAGGAACAAACTTCAATCTTCACCTGCAACTAACAATGATATAAGAGGGGCTGAGCAAAGCGGTAACATAGCCAAACAACGGTTTGCTAGGACAAGGTGGGTTAGAGGCTTGGTTCAACAATATGGGAGGCATGATAAGCAAGTGGTAGGTATCGCAGCATAGGCATAGCAAAAGAGCGAGCAACTAGCAAGCAAAGATAGAAGTGACTTCAAGGGTATGGTCATCTTGCCTGAAATCCCGCAAGGAAGAAGAATGAGTCCATGAAGAAGACAAACGGATGAAGACGAATGGGTCCTCACAAACGCAACATTATTGGAACCAACCCGGAGAAGCAAACACCGGAAAAAAGCACACAACATAGTAAACAACCAACACATGAACATGATATGATATGCGGGATGCGGTATGTGATGCATATGCATGATTTGCAAATGAATGATTGAACCTGGCCTTAACTTGGAAATCCAAGAGTGCCACTGGAAAGATGGGGTGATTTTGGTTGAAATCGATATAAAGATCACCGGAATCGGATGCACGGTTTGGAAATGGCGAGCAAAACAAATATGGCACTGGTCTGCGATAAACAGCAAGTAGCCATCTAAATGTATGAAAATAAATATGCTACAGCAGTCAAACATGACAACAAAATACATGGCCGGGATCCACTCATGATGCTTGACAAAAGATGAACACTGAGCTATGGCTAATTCATACATTAACAGGTTCAAACAAGCATGGCAAAAGTGCAAATGATAACAGGTTTCAGACTTGGTGAAATAACATGTCAGGAATTTATCATCAGGAAGCACACTTTAGAGCATGAAAACTATATGCTACAGGAACATATCATGGCAAAGCAAGGCATGGCATGAAGCTACTCAAATAACTTAACAAAAGTCCCTTAGTGATCTTGAGCCAAAAGGGATCATAAAATACAATTGCAAGCATGTGAACATGGAAAAAACATGATCAGATTACAGACTTAGTGAAAAACTGGAGCATGCAAAACAGTTAATGAGTAGGCATGTTTACGAGCTTGATGCACTCACTACAGAGCATGGCATGACAAACTAAGCATACACCCATCAAGAATGCATGGCATATAATCTAGACATGGCAAGAAAAACAACATAGCATGCACGGATCAATAGCAACATCCTTGGCAAAATCGCTAACAAGTCAACAATCTGCCAGGATTCACAATATAGCAAAAGTAGAGCTCGATTGACTCAAGCTAGGGTGCTCCATAAATGCAAACAAAGACATGGATGGATAGAGCACCACAATGTTAACAAATCATCCTTACTGATCATCCTCAAAAGAGGCACCGATCACTAGGAAACAACATGAACATATGGCATAATGACAAAATCAGGACAAGGACTTAGAGAAATTCTAAGTCCCTGAAATCAGCATTACCGAGTACGCTACTTTGCAATCTTGTGCTAGTCACCACACATATCAAAAAATACATGGTAAGCACCTCTGTAAAGATGGCATGGCATATAACAAAACACATGTAGAGCTCAGGATCATAGCATGCACACATTAATCATCGCAAAAATGACAAACAGATCTGGCAAATATATCGCATAGCCCTCTTCCAACAGCATTTCGAGCATCAAGATGAGCTCAAATGAAAATTATGCAATGAGATGAAATGATGTACTCGTCCAGGCAAACATTTTGATATGCTACACGCTCAAAACAGAGCCACAGATAATGAGTTATCACATGATGAAAAATGCAAAAATAATACTAGAATCTGGGGGACTTAGAGAAATATAACCTCGCGAAAAACTGGACTGAGAAGACCCGGGACGGAGGGATCTGAGAACCACGGCGCGCGTTTGGATCGAGGGATGGGTGGATCTCATCCACCCGCCCAGATCCGGTTTCGGGGCGGACTCCGGCGAGGTAGGTGGCGGGCGGCGCGTGGTGACGCAGAGGCGGTAGCAGGCGGCGCGGCACGCTTGCCGGCGACATGGCGGCGGCCGGAGCGGGCTTTGGCGGCGAAGTGCGGCGGCGAAGGCGAGGCAGGCGGGGCGAGCTCGCTGGCGGGAGGCGCATGGCGGCGGAGGAAGCAGCGGTCGGCGGCCGGAGTGGTGACGGGGAGCGACGGAGCTCGCCGCGGGATCCGGCGACAGGAGGTCAGCCTCGAGCTGTGCGGGGTCGCCGGCGGGAGGAACTCCGGCGGAGCAATGACGAAGGCGGCCGGCAGAGGATGACCAGGGGTGGCATCGGCGAGAAGACGGCGGCGGCGGATGGAGGAACAAGGCGTGGGCACGGCCGAGCGGTGGCTCGACGCGGTTGGGCCCAGTCGCGCCTGGGGCAGGCCGGCCTCGGGCCCGCAGGGCCACGGCGGCGCGCTGTGAAGCCAGAGGGCGTGGCGCGGGTGAGGTGGCGCGATCTGATTGGCTCGCGGCGGCGGTGGGGTGACGTGGCGACACATCATTCTCCGGAGTGACGCGTCCGGCCGACATGTCCGGTGGCGGGGTGGACATGTCTGGCGCGCGGAGGAGGAAGATCTAGGGTTTCGGGGTAAAGATCCGGAAACGAAAATGAAGGGTTCTATTTATAGAGGTAGAGGGAGCTAGAAAAGTCCAAATGAGGTGCGGTTTTCGGCCACGCGATCGTGATCGAAGGCTCTAGACGATGGGAGAGGTTTTGGTGGGTTTTGGGTCAAATTGGAAGGGTGTTGGGCTGCAACACACACGAGGCCTTTCGGTCCCTCGGTTAATCGTTGGAGTATCAAACGAAGTCCAAATGGCACGAAACTTGACAGGCGGTCTACCGGTAGTAAACCAAGGCCGCATGACAAGTCTCGGTCCAATCCGGAAATTTTTAACACCCGCACACGAAAAGAGGTAGAAAGGGACACCGGATGACATAGGAGCGCCGGATTACAAATCGGACAATGGGGAAAATGCTCGGATGCATGAGACGAACATGTATGCAATGAAATGCACATGATGACATGATATGCAATGCATGACACGAAAGCAATGACAAGGCAACAACAGCGAATAACTGGACGACACCTGGCACATCGGTCTCGGGGCGCTACAAATTTCCTAAGAGAAGAACTACTTGCAGCGGAATAAGTACTCAGAAGTAAACATAACAGAACATGAGCATGGTCTTCATGGTGAAATGAAAACAAGCACAGAGTACAGAAATCGTAAACACAGGATAAACATAATGAAGACAAACAGATTGAAGAAATTGAGCTGAGGAAATAGAGAAAGTCTTCAATCAAAGTCTTCAAACAGATATGAACAAGCACACAACACAGAAATGAGGAAATGGAAGGGTTGAGGAAATGGAACCAGTTAGCTCAGTGAAGACAATGATTTGGTAGACCAGTTTCAACTCCTGTGACAGTTGTACGTCTGGTTAGGGCGGCTAGGTATTTAAACCTGAGGACACACAGTCCCCGACACCCAGTCCTGAACACGCAGCTCAGGACACTTAGTCCTCACCGTATTCCCCTTGAGCTAATGTCACATAGACCTCGCCCAATCACTCGTGGTAAGTCTTCATGTGACTTCCAAACCTGCACAGACCAGTCATTCGGCAATCCACAATTTCCTCCTGCATGCTCTAGACCATGACGCCTAACCGTTTGGAGGATGCATATTATTCAAAGGTAACAAGTGTCGGATCCACGCAGGATCAATCTCTTCAATGATGCTCAATCACTTTGGGTTTGAAGGTGTTTGGGTTTGGGTTTTCCTCACTTGATGATTTTCGCTCAAAGTCCTTGAAGGATGGGATGCTCTCAAATGACAAGTGTTAGTTTCTCTTGGATCCGCCAACCAGCTAGTGGTTGTAGGGGCGACTATTTATAGCCAAGGGAGCAGCCCGACATGATAAGACATAAATGCCCTTCAATGATATGACCGTTAGGTGGAAGGATATTTTGAGATAGCTGGTGCATAGCACAGCAACGGTCGGAAATTTGATTAACAAATTCCTCAGGGCTATCATGTTCCTCACTTGTAGGCAATTCGCACTGGCAAATTCCTAACTCCTCAGTCAGAACAAATTCCGCAGAGACCAAAAGAGCTTCGTCTTTGTCACTAAAGAAATTTGACTAAACTGTATGAGATTTCCAATGGCTTCACTAGAAGGGATTGGTAGGTGTAGGATTTTGAGTTGAGCATCACTTGGAAATTGTTCCTTAGTATTTCCTCGACCCCTTTAATAGTACGGTGTTTCCTATGACTCAAGAACGAGAAAATGAAACTATGAAAACAAAAGTCTTCACGCTTCATGTTCCTCGAATGAATACCAAGTCTTCAGGATCACACCAATTTCGTCACTTTCAATGTCTTCAGAAAGCCTTCAGAAATCCAAAGTCTTCAGTCGTAGAACTTCATTTTTAGGGGTCGACTTTCTCTGTAAATATCGAACTCCTCATAGACTTACAGACCTCTGTACACACAAAAACGCATCAGTCCCTTAACCTATAAGTCTTCAACACACCAAAATCACTAAGGGCCAGTAGATGCACTTACAAGTCTCCTACTGGATTGATACCTTGGTTCTCAAAAACTGAGGGAAATACTTACGCTACTTTACTGCATCACCCTTTCCTCTTCAAGGGAAAACCAACACAGTGCTCAAGAGGTAGCAAGAAGGATTTCGGGCGTCGTTGCGGAGAGATCTACATCAAGTCAAAACATACCAAGTACCCATCACAAAATCTTATCCCTCACATTACATTATTTGCCATTTGCTTCTCTTTTTCCTCTCCCCCACTTCACCCTTGCCATTTTATTCGCCCTCTTTTTTCCTTGCTGCCTTCTGTGTGCTCGTTCTTTTTGCAATTTGTTGCCATCATGTCTGAAACTGGGGAGGTTGATAAGGATAATAATATGGAAAACTTTGATGCTATTGATGATTCTCTTGAAAATCCTACTATTTTACACACTAAAAAGTTTCGGATTGGTAGCAGTAATATTATTGGGAAGGGAGTTATTCAAGATTTCTTTACTTGTGCCGGTGCTTTGCCCACCATGAGTGGGTCTATTCTTCACAAAACTAGTAGTCTCGCGGATGCTATATCTTTGCTGCTAGTTGAACTTGAAAGACAATTTTTACATATGCATCCTTCCATACGAAGGATTTTTTTAGAATTTTCTAATATTAAGCATTCTTGTGTTAAGCTTGCAGCGACCATCATTTTAGCTCATGAGTTCAGATTTATAATAAAAGAGGCCAATGGAAATTTTGCGCATTATAGGGTGGATGCCGGCCGTCCCCCCATAGAAGCAATCCTTTTTTATCAAGAAGACATTATGTGTTTACAATCTTTAGATCATGTTGCTTTTAATGAAAACCTTAGAAAAAAGGTTCCGATCGATGTTCTTGTTGACAAGATCTCTGAACTTAATGATAATTTTGGTATCCAGAATAATGGGTTAGGTTTTTCCATTGAACAAAGGCTAATGACTTTTTGCTAAAAGAATGCTTATAATGATGAATTGGTTGTGCAATATGAGGGACCAAAGGAGGAACCAATACCTACCGAGCTTGATCTTGGGGACTTTTATCCCATTACATTTAGCCCTTTTGATTACTTTTTCTTTCCACAAAGAAAGTTTGTTGCTGAACGTAGGGAGTATGAGATGAGTTTTCGTGATTTACCTTATCATTATCATGGCCATACCTAGATCTATTCTTGCTTTTATGCCTAGCTAAGGGCGTTAAACGATAGAGCTTGTTGGGAGGCAACCCAATTTTATTTTTGTTTCTTGCTTTTTGGTTCTGTTTAGTAATAAATAATTCATCTAGCCTCTATTTAGATGTGGTTTTATGCTTTTAGTTAGTGTTTGTGCCAAGTAGAACCTTTGGTAAGACTTCGGGAAAGTCTTTGCGATCTTGCTGTAAAAAACAGAAACTTTAGCGCTCACGAGATTTGCTTCCATTTCTTACTGGAGAGTGCGATTAGGTTGATTATTTTTGCATATACTTAATAGATAAATTCCTCATGTCCAGCAATTTATTTTAGAATTTTTTGGGTTACAGAAGTATTCGAAACCTACAGACTGTTGTGTTTTTGACAGATTCTGTTTTTCGCGTGTTGTTTGCTTATTTTGATGAGTCTATGGCTAGTATCAGAGGTTATGAACCATAGAGAAGTTGGAATACAGTAGGTTTAAAACCAAAATAAATAAATAAATAATTAGTTCATTAAAGTACCTTAAGTGGTGGTTTATTTTCTTATACTAACGGAGCCCATGAGATTTTCTGTTTATGTTTTGTGTTGTGAAGTTTTCAAGTTTTGGGTAAAGATTTGATGGATTATGGAATAAGGAGTGGCAAGAGCCTAAGATTGGGGATTCCCAAGGAACCCCAAGGTAAAATTCAAGGACAACCAAAAACCTAAGATTGGGGATGCCCCGGAAGGCATCCCCTCTTTTCGTCTTCTTCTATCGGTAACTTTACTTGAGGCTATATTTTTATTCACCACATGATATGTGTTTTGCTTGGAGCTTCTTGTATGATATGACTCTTTGATTTTTAGTTTACCACAATCATCCTTGATGTACACACCTTTTGGTAGAGATACACATGAATTGGAATTTATTAGAATACTCTACGTTCTTTACTTATATCTTTTGAGCTAGATAATTTTGCTCTAGTGCTTCACTTATATCTTTTAGAGCACGGTGGTGGTTTTATTTTATAGAAATTATTGATCTCTCATGCTTCACTTATATTATTTTGAGAGTCCTTTAGAAAAGCATGGTAATTTGCCTTGGTTATAAAATTAGTCCTAATATGATAGGCATCCAAGATGGGTATAATAAAAACTATCATAAAAAGTGCATTGAGTACTATGATAAGTTTGATACTTGATGATTGTTTTGAGATATGAAGATGGTGATATTAGAGTAATGCTAGTTGAGTAGTTGTGAATTTGATAAATACTTGCCCTAAAGTTTGTGATTCCCGTAGCATGCACGTATGGTGAACCGTTATGTGATGAAGTCGGATCATTTATTTATTGATTGTCTTCCTTATGAGTGGCGATCGGGGATGAGCGATGGTCTTTTCCTACCAATCTACCCCCCTAGGAGCTTGCACGTAGTAATTTGTTTTGATAACTAATAATTTTTGTTTGCAATAAGTATGTGAGTTCTTTATGACTAATGTTGTGTCCATGGATTATAAGCACTCTCACCCTTCCACCAGTGCTAACCTCTCTAGTATCGCGCAACTTTCTCCGGTACCTTAAACCCACCATATACCTTCCTCAAAACAGCCACCATACCTACCTATTATGGCATTTCCATATCCATTCCAAGATATATTGTCATGCAACTTTCCACCATTCCATTTATTATGACAAGTTCCATCATTGTCATGTTGCCTTGCATGATCATGTAGTTGACATCGTATTTGTGGAAAGCCACCGTTCATCATTTTTCATACATGTCACTCTTGATTCATTGCATATCCTGGTACACCGCTGGAGGCATTCACATAGAGTCATATTTTGTTCTAAGTATTGAGTTGTAATCTTTGAGTTGTAAGTAAATAAAAGTGTGATGATCATCATTATTAGAGCATTGTCCCAAGTGAGGAAAGGATGATGGATACTATGATTCCCCCACAAGTCGGGATGAGACTCTGGACGAAAAGAAAAGAAAAGAGGCCATAAAAAAGGCCCAATTAAAAAAATGAAAAAATGAGAGAAAAGGAAAGAAGGGACAATGTTACTATCCTTTTTCCACACGTGTGCCTCAAAGTAGCACCATGATCTTCATGATAGTGAGTCTCCTATGTTGTCACCTTCATATACTAGTGGCAATTTTACATTATAGAACTTGGCTTGTATATTCCAATGATGGGCTTCCTCAAAATTCCCTAGGTCTTCGTGAGCAAGCGAGTTGGATGCACACCCACTTAGTTTCTTTTGTTGAGCTTTCATACACTCATAGCTCTAGTGCATCCGTTGCATGGCAATCCCTACTCACTCAAATTGATATCTATTGATGGGAATCTCCATAGCCCGTTGATACGTCTAGTTGATGTATGACTATCTTCTCCTTTTTTGTCTTCTCCACAACCACCATTCTATTCCAACTATAGTGCTATGTCCATGGCTCACGCTCATGTATTCCGTGAACATTGAAAAAGTTTGAGAACACCAAAAGTATGAAACAATTGCTTGGATTGTCATCGAGGTTGTGCATGATTAAATACTTTGTGTGATGAAGATAGAGCATAGCCACACTATATGATTTTTTAGGGATAATATTCTTTGGCCATGTTATATTGAGAAGACATGATTACTTTGTTAGTATGCTTGAAGTATTATTATTTTTATGTCAATATTAAACTTTTGTCTTGAATCTTTCGGATCTGAAGATTCATGCCACAATAAGGAAAATTACATAGAGAAATATGCTAGGTAGCATTCCACATCAAAAATTCTGTTTTTATCATTTACCTACTCGAGGACGAGAAGGAATTAAGCTTGGGCGTGCTTGATACGTCTCCAACGTATCTATAATTTTTGATTGTTCCATGCTATTATATTATCTGTTTTTGATGTTTAATGGGCTTTACTAAGCAGTTTTATATTATTTTTGGGACTAACCTACTAACCTAAGGCCAAGTGCAAATTGTTGTTTGTTGCCTATTTCAGTGTTTCGCAGAAAAGGAATATCAAACGGGATCCAAACGAAATGAAACCTTCGGGAGAGTTATTTTTGGAACAAACGTGACCCAGGGGACTTGGAGTGGACGTCAAGAAACAAACGAGGTAGGGGGCACGCCTACCCCCCCCCCCCCCCCGGGCGCACCCTCCACCCCCGTGGGCCCCTCGTAGCTCCACTGACCTACCTCTTACTCCTATATATACCCATATACCCCGAAAACATCCAGGAGAACCACGAAACCCTATTTCCACTACTGCAACCTTCTGTACCCAAGAGATCCCATCTTGTGGCCTTTTTCGGAGCTCCGCCGGAGGGGGAATCGATCACGGAAGGCATCTACATCAACACCATAGCCTCTCCGATGATGTGTGAGTAGTTTACCTCAGACCTTTGGGTCCATAGTTATTATCTAGATGGCTTATTCTCTCTCTTTGGATCTCACTACAAAGTTCTCCTCGATCTTCTTGGAGATCTATTCGATGTAACTCTTTTTGCGGTGTGTTTGTCGAGATCCAATGAATTGTGGGTTTATGATCAAGATTATCTATGAAAAATATTTGGTTCTTCTCTGAATTCTTATATGCATGATTTAATTGTATTTGCAAGTCTCTTCGAATTATCAGTTTGGTTTGGCCTACTAGATTGATCTTTCTTGCAATGGGAGAAGTGCTTAGCTTTGGGTTCAATCTTGCGGTGTCCTTTCCCAGTGACAGCAGGGGCAGCAAGGCTCGTATTGTATTGTTTCCATCGAGGATAAAAAGATGGGGTTTATATCGTATGGCTTGAGTTTATCCCTCTACATCATGTCATCTTGCTTAATGCGTTACTCTGTTCTTATGAACTTAATACTCTAGATGCATGCTGGATAGCGGTCGATGTGTGGAGTAATAGTAGTAGATGCAGAATCTTTTCGGTCTACTTGTCGCAGACGTGATGCCTATATACATGATCATGCCTAGATATTCTCATAATTATGATCTTTTCTATCAATTGCTCGACAGTAATTTGTTCACCCACCGTAATACTTATGCTATCTTGAGAGAAGCCACTAGTGAAACCTATGGCCCCCGAGTCTATCTTTTATCATATAAGTTTCCAATCTATTTTTACTTTGCAATATTTCAATCTATATCATAAAAATACCAAAAATATTTATTATCTCTATTAGATCTCACTTTTTCAAGTGGTCGTGAAGGGATTGACAACCCCTATATCACGTTGGTTGCAAGGTTCTTATTTGTTTGTGTAGGTACGAGGCGACTTGCGTGTAGTATCCTACTGGATTAATACCTTGGTTCTCAAAACTAAGGGAAATACTTACGCTACTTTACTGCATCACCCCTTCCTCTTCAAGGGAAAACCAACGCAGTGCTCAAGGGGTAGCAGGTTGGCATAGACCCTGGTTGCCCAGGGGGCGTCGGACATCGCCCAGATTGGACCAACACTCAGAGGAGCACTGGCCCGGGGGTTTAAAATAAGATGACCCTCGGGTCTCCAGAACCCATTAGAAAAGGCTTAGGTTGTTAGGAAAATGTAAAACCAAGGTTGGGCCTTGCTGGAGGAGTTTTATTCAAAGAGATCTGTCAACGGGGTCCCATAACCCCAACCGTGTAAGGAATGCAAACTCAAGTAACATAACACTAGTAGAAAAAGGGTCAAATGTGAGACACATTTGTCCCGGTTTGCATTGGAGCCGGCACTAATGTGTCCATTAGTGCCAGTTCAGACGGCTAGGCGGGAGGAGATCTTTAGTACCGGTTAAGGGCGAACCTTTAGTACCGGTTCATGCCACGAACTGGTACTAAAGAGGATGGGGCCGGGCCAGCCCCTTTCGTACCGGTTCGTGGGATGAACCGGTGGTAAAGAGGTTGTGGCAGGTAGTTTTAAGTCCCACCTCACTCCCCTACCAAGATTTTTACCACATTAAATATGTTAATTCTCAAACTATCACAAGCACTTGGTCTTCATTGAACACTATGTGTAGAATTCGCGGTCGCAATATGAGTCTTCACCGGTTTCTAAACCGTTGAGGACTCATGTTCACAATTCAAATTGTACACAAAAAGATCATTGATAATCAATGTATTTTTGATGTATATATTACATGTTTACGCCCTCACTCTCTCCACTCACTCGGTCTCCCCCTCACCCCCCCCCCCCCGCGCCGGTCCTCCCCGCCGGCCGCCCCTCACTCTCTACTGACATATTTAAGCCCTCACTCTCTCCACTCACTTGATCTTCATTGAACTCTATGTGTAGAATTTGTGGTTGCAATACGAGTCTTCACCGGTTTCTAAACCGTTGAGGACTCATGTTGACAATTCAGATTGTACACAAAAAGATCATTGATAATCAATGTATTTTTTATGTGTATTTTTACATGTTTACGCCCTCACTCTCTCCACTCACTCGGTCTCCCCTCAACCCCCCCACGCCGGTCCTCCCCCGCTGGCCGCCCCTCACCCTCTGCTGACATCATTTGCTCCTTTTCAGTCATTTACCGATTTGTTTAGAGAGCTAAATGACCGTGAAATTGAAAGTCACTACAAAATGAACTGTGAAAATGTTGAAACTTGGCATGGTATCAGTATTTCACCCACATAGCATGTGCAAAATCATAGAGAGGGTTACGGCAAAAACTGGACGCAGTTCGTGTACAAATTGGACAATCTCTTTCGGAGTATGAGGGTTTCGGATGAGACCTCGTCTGTTACACGGTTACTTCATTTTTTTAACTTATTTGAAATCTAGAATTTTTGCGTTCAGTATGCAGCATTCAAAGCGACGTCATCAATTTTCAACCCTTTCTAACATCATTTGCTCTTTTTCTATCATTTACCGATTTGTTTAGAGAGCTAAATGACCATGAAATTGAAAATCACTACAAAATGAACTCTGAAAATGTTGAAACTTGGCATGGTATCATCATTTCACCCACATAGCATGTGCAAAATAGTAGAGGGCGTTACGGCAAAAAACTGGACGCACTTCGTGTACAAACTGGACAATCTCTTTCAGAGTATCAGGGTTTTGGACGAGAACCCATCTGTTACACGGGCACTTCATTTTTTTAAACTTATTTGGACTCTAGACTTTTTTTGTGTTCAGTATGCAGCATTCAAAGTGCCGTCATCAATTTTCAACCCTTTCTAATATTATTTGCTCTTTTTCAGTCATTTACCTATTTGTTTAGAGAGCTAAATGACCGT
Organism: Triticum aestivum; assembly: GCF_018294505.1. NCBI lineage: Eukaryota > Viridiplantae > Streptophyta > Magnoliopsida > Poales > Poaceae > Triticum > Triticum aestivum. Next base: position 379,514,848 of record NC_057803.1, on the reverse strand, counting down.
GAAATTGAAAATCACTACAAAATGAACTCTGGAAATGTTGAAACTTGGCATGGTATCATCATTTCACCCACATAGCATGTGCAAAAGATTAAAGAGGGTTACGGCAAAAAATGGACACACTTTGTGTACAAACTGGACAATCTCTCTCGGAGTATGAGGGTTTCGGACGAGAACTCGTCTGTTACATGGTTACTTCATTTTTTTAACTTATTTGAACTCCAGACTTTTTTGCGTTCGGTATGCAACATTCAAAGCGACGTCGTCAATTTTCAACCCTTTCTGACATCATTTACTCTTTTTCAATCATTTAGCAATTTGTTTAGAGAGCTAAATCATCGTGAAATTGAAAATCACTACAAAATGAACTCTAGAAATGTTGGGGCGTTGTCCAGTGGGCCTGCTAGGCCTTGCGCATGTAAATTCAGGCCCACAAGGCCCATCATGCTCACAGGAAAGCGCACCATAGTTAGGCCCAGAAGCCTGGTTTACAAAGGAGTTCGATAGAGCAGCCGCGGCTGGGTTTATAAACCAGTGAGGCTGCCCTTCGCCCGGCGAGGTGGGACTAAACTTTGCGCACCGCAGCGCACCCCTTTAGTACCGGTTCATGGCTCCAACCGGTACTAAAGGCCACCCTTTAGTAACGGTTGGAGCCATGAACCGATACTAAAGGGGGCCGCTTCCCGCGTGCTTGACCTGGGCAAAATTGGCCTTTAGTACCGGTTGGTGGCTCCAACCGGTACTAAAGGCCCCTCCTATCTATATAGCACTTACGAAAAATTCAGTTTCATCTGCCATCTCCAACCTCTCTCCCGTCCTGCGCACGCCGTCGCCCTCGCCGCCCCCGCCGCTCGCCGTCGCCCCCGCCGCCCGTCGTCGCCATCTCGCACCGCCCCCGCCGCTCACTGTCGCCGTCACCGCCCCCGCTGCTCCCCGTCGTTGCCGTCTCGCCCCCGCCGCCCGTACGCCACCGCCCTCGTACACACACACACAGACACACACACACACACGCACAAACATGTACACGCATGCGCGCGCGCACACACACATTTTTTTACTTATTTTCTGTTTTTTGTTTTTTATATTAATGCATGTTAAATTGTTAATTAGATGATCGAATTAGATGAATTACCTAGATAAGAATGTTAGAATGTTAATGTTAGATGAATTAGATAGAAAAGTTAAATATTAATGTCAATTGTTAGATGAATTAGCTAGATATTAATTGGGTACATGAGATTATTTGAACTAGTTGAATTAATATAACTAGTTTATTTTTAGTAAATGCTTAGTTGAACTAGCTAGTTGAATTAGAACTGGTTTATTTTTAGTAAGAAAATTTAGGTATATGAGATTTGATGATCTAATTAAAATATTACTATATATAGGTACTTTATATATTTTAGTAAGAAAATTAATACAACTAGTTTATTTTTAGTAAATTCTTTGTTGAATTAGTTGAACTAATAGAACTAGTTTATTTTTAGTAAGAAAATTTAGGTATCTGAGATTTGATGATCTAATTAAAATATTACTAATAAGTGTTTAATGTTTATATGTTAGATATATATATTTAATTTAGTTATATGAGATTTAATCATCTAATTAAAATTTTACTATATAGAACTAGCTACTTTATTTTTAGTAAGAAAATTAATAGAACTAGTTTAGTTGAATTAGTTGAACTAGTTAGTTGAATTAGTTGAGCTACTTTATTTAGGTATATTTTTAGTAAGTGCTTAGTTGAATTAGTTGAATTAATAAGTTGAACTAGTTGAATTAATAGAACTAGTTGAATTAATAGAACTAATAAGTGTTTAATGTTTCACCTATGAACATAGGAATGTCGTCTGACGACGAAGACGGTTTCATTATGTGTGAATACTGCGAAGACCAGCGCGGCCTGTGCAACAGAAATTTTCTAGTTGATGATAGGCACTTCAGCATCAAGCTGGATGAGAACTTCGAAGTGGATACAGTAAGTCACAACGACAATTATTTTTTTGTAATTAAGCATGACTTATGCTTTGGTTCAACTTATAATTTTAATTTTTCACTATTCTACTAGCGTATCCCCTGCCGTGCAAGAATTTTGTCTTGGTTAAGATAGGTTTCAGTCCTAACAAAACTATGGAGGTAAAAAAAGTTTACTTGAAGACCAAGCATGGTTATACCTTCAACGTCAAATTATACAATGCAGACACATACACCTATTTTGAATGCAAAACTTGGCAAGCACTATGCAAGGCTTATGCATTTGAGCCTGATATGGTTATCACCTTTGATATTCGTCCGGAAGATGATATTGAAGGTAATAGAGACATCTGGGTCGATGTGCAGACGCCTCCAGTTCTACCAGTATGTGAGTTTCTCAACCATATTTATGTCTTCGATATTGTTTATTCAAAAATAGTTGACAAGTAATTTTTATTGACAGCTTATTTCCATTCAAGCAAACATGTTCGGCGCTTGGTAGATAGGACCGTCCACTGTCCCGGGGTTGAACTAAACTGCGAGGAGACAAGTCATTATGTTTCATGGCTTGAGGATCTTGATGGTGTCAAGAGAAATTATTTTCCTGAATTTGAAAATCTTAGTACTCAAAACGTGCGACCAATAGTGATCGTACTGAACTACGATCACATCTATTTAGGAAAGATGGTATGATTTTTACCATTTATCCTAAGTGCAACTTTTGCATACATTATTTTTCAAGCTAAACTTTCATTGCTAAGTATATTTCTATACGATGTTCTTCAACAGGGACTCCCGATGACAGTTGTGCCTCAGTGGATAGAGACTAAAGGTCGCATGTCAATGGTTAGCTTACGGCTAAGACATCCTACATTGCACATGAGTGCATTTAGGATTTGTAAAAGCGAGGAATGCTTAGTAGTGAAAGATCAGAGCAAAATTGTTAACGATCGCTGAGAAGTACTAGGGGCAGCAAGTAGAAGCGCATCCCAAGATTAGGAGACAGGTTCATCTACATGCTCCAGTATGATGAATCATGAGAGCTATACATGTTCTATGCCATTTTACCTAAGAGAGAGCAGCAGGAGTGATTAGCTAGTTCATGCTCTTAGTACTTGTCCTCTCATGTCCGTGTTCTTCGTCCTGAACTTAATCTCAAAGAGTGATTTGCTTTTCTGGTGTTATGAATGCTTATAATATCATGACCATGTTGAACTCGATGATATCTTTGCTTCTGGTACAAGTGAATGTTTCTTCTTTAAGTTAGTGTTGGTGGTGATTAGATAGTGGTAATGAGTATGATGATTAAATAGTGGTAATGACGACTATGATGATTTTTAGCTAGCTAGTATATACTGTTGTTGGTGATGATATGATGCAAGAGTTTTTATATTAATATGATGATGTTGTTGGTGACGACTATGATGATGATGTTGATGATGTGATGCAAGAGTTTTATACTGTTGTTTCAACTGGACGGATCCTAGCTAAGTGATCAAGTATATGCCATATCCATATTACCTTGATCACCTAAGTGATCAAGTAATATGGATATGACATATACTTGGTCACTTAGCTGCCAGCATCCACATGCATCCAGTCGAAACTAATCTGCAGTACTTTCACCTAATGATTTAACAACTCATTATAATGTAAAACAATCACTAAATTAAATTGAAAACACAATATTAAAATTAAAATAAAAAATAAAACAAAAACACCCCAAACATTTAGTACCGGTTGGTGTTACCAACCGGAACTAATGATCTACCCGCACCCGGGGCCAGGCACGTGCCACGTGGTGGCACTTTAGTGCCGGTTCGTGTCGAACCGGAACTAAGGGGGGGGCTTTAGTCCCCACTCTTTAGTGCCGGTTGTAGAACCGGCACTAAAGGCCCTTACGATCCGGCGCTAAAGCCCGGTTCTGCACTAATATAACACCGCTATGACGGAAACTAAGGTGGCAAGAGTGGAACAAAACACCAGGCATAAGGTCGAGCCTTCCACCCTTTACAAAGTATATAGATGCATTAATTAAATAAGAGATAATATGATATCCCAACATATCCATGTTCCAACATGGAACAACCTGCAAGGCACCTGCAACTAGCAACGCTATAAGACGGGCTGTGCAAAAGCGGTAACTTAGCCAAACAATGGTTTGCTAGGAAGGTGGGTTAGAGGCTTGACATGGCAATATGGAAGGCATGATATAACAAGTGGTAGGTAGCACGACATAGCGATAGAACGAACAACTAGCACGCAAAGATAGAAGTGACATTGAGGGTATGGTCATCTTGCCTGCAATGTTCTCAGAGTTGTCGAAAGCATGATCCTCGTTAGAGTACTCAACAGGTTGCTCGTTTTTGTACTCGTATCTCGGCTCTACTCAAAGCAAGAACACAAGCAATGGGACAACAATCAATCACGGTGCAGTGCACAAGCAACATGATGCAATACATGTCATGGAATGCAAGATATGATATGCAATGCTTATGGGAACTCCGGAAGGGAAAAGATGATCAAGGCATCAACTTGTCAAAACAAGTATGTCGCTAGAAAGATGAGGTGATTACGGTCGAAATCAATATAAGGATCACCGGAAATGGATGCACGGTTTGCAAATGACAAGCAAAACAAGAATGATGCAAATCTGCGCTTAACAGCATGATGGCACATAGAATGCAACAAGAAACTATTCTACAGCACTCCACCATAACAAAAAAGCACATGACCGTAAATTACACATGAAGATCTACAAATCATGAACACTGAGCTCGTGCTAGTTCTCACTAGAACAAGCTCAAAATAGCATGGCAAAAATGCAAATGATATCAGCTTTATAGACTTAAAGAAAATACTAAACATGTCAAAACAGCAGCATATAGCAATGTTTAGAGCAAGCAAAAAACATGCTACAAGAACATATCATGGGAAACCAAGGCATGGAATGCTAGTACTAAACACATAGCACAAATTTCCCTTACTGAACTTTATCCAAAGATGCATAGAAAATGATGTGGCACCCATGCAAAAATGGCAAGTTATATTAACAGTTTCAGATAGAAGAAAACAGAGCATGGCAGGAGCAGATTCATGATAGCAACTTTGCAAGCTCAAATCACTCACCACAAGGCATTACATGGCATGGCAAGATAACCAACATGACTTAGACATATTCAAGAAGCTAAGAATGGCAAGATCAAGTTCATAGGATACAAGCATCACTAGCAAAACACATGGCAATATTGAATAACATATTAACAATCTGGCAGGAACAATATTTAGAAAAAGTAGATCAAGGCAATGACATGCTAGGTTACTCCATAATTGCAACCAGAGGCATAAATCGGTATAGAAATACCACATCTACAAAACATGCTTACTGAACTATCTCAAAATGTGCATGGATCTCATGGTAGCAACAAGTTTACATGGCATCAAAACATAACAGGAAAAGGACTTAGCAAAATCACTGTTTGAAATCAGCAACATTATGGAGCCTACTTTTCATGCTTGTGCTAGTCACCACATAGATCAGAAAAATACAAGACTTGCACCCCTGTAAATATGGCATGATGGAGCTCACAAAACATGTCGACATCATCCTCATAGGATGCACACACAAAATGCAACGAAAATGACAAATCATCAAGTTCTGTTAACAGACAGCAGTTAACATCACATAGCATTTTTGCAATGATGATAATGGCATCAATATGGAGAGTAACATGCATGCAAATGACACTAACATGAAGAGCATCACTAGGCGAACATTTCTATATATCATATGTAGGGGAGCAATAAAATGTTAGGGACTTGGAGAAAAATCGAGGTCAACCTCCGAATTCCAGATCTAGGGTTCGGGCGCGGGGATCGAGGATGGCCAGAGTTGGTGGGGAAGGTGGCCGGATCTTGCGGGTAACTCGCTGGAGGGTCGGGGTGGCGCCGGAGATGAACGCCGGCGAGGGGGCGACAGAGTGGGCGGGATCCAGAGCCGGCCGGCGACCGAGGCTCCGGACAGTGATGCAGCAGCGTCCGGTGGCGGCGGTGGAGCGGCTTGGTGGCGGCGACAGCCAGAAGGCGGCGGCAAGGCGACGGCAGGCGGGGCACGAGACACGAGGCGGCGGGGTCGGCGGCGCAGGCGAGGAACCGATGGCGAGGCGGCTCGAGCCCGGTTGTGCGCTGGAGGGCCGGCCTCGGGCCAGGCGGGCCTCGGTGGTGGGCGGCGGTGGTGCACCACATGGCGGAAGCCGGTTGGTGCGGAGGCAGCGGCACAGGTTTTGTCCGGCGCGGATGGACACGTCCGACGCGGAGAGGAGCAGGGCTAGGGTTTCGGACTACGAGTATTTCGGGGAGAGGCACATATTTATAGGTAGAGGGGGCTAGGAGAGTCCAAGTGAGGTGCGGTTTTTTCCCAGACGATCATGATCCAACGATGGAGAGCACGGAGGGGGTTTAGATGGGTTAGTGTGCTGTTTTGGAGGGGTGTTGGGCTGCAACAAGAGAGGGGCTTTTGCGGTTGCCCGGTTAACCGTTGGGGCATCAAACGAGCTCCAAATGGAACGAAATTTGACAGGAGGCCTGCCGGTGATGTACTAAGCCCACACAATAAATCTTGACCCATTTCGAGAACGTTTTTCTCTCGCTCACGAAACAAGAATAGAGGGATGCAACGGGTGCATGTGGGAGTGTCGGATTGGGAAACGGACAACGGGGAAAATGCTTGGATGCGTGAGATGAACACAAATGCAAATGTGGTGCACATGATGACATGATATGAAAAACATGACTTGAACAAAATGCAAAACAAAGACAAAACCCAACCACGAAGGGAAATATCATATCACATAGCCGAAAATGGCAAGAGTCGGAGTTACAAATATGGAAAGTTACATCTGGGGTGTTACAACACTCCACCACTACAAGAGGATCACGTACCGAGATCTAGGACTGAAAGAACTCTGGATATTCAGAACGGAGGTGGTCCTCGTGTTCCCAGGTGGCTTCTCAATCGGAATGGTGTAATTCTTGTGCTCGGTGTCTTCAAGAATAACAACGAGATGCTCATGATAAGACAAATCTTCTTGGAGGTCAATCTCTTCGAACTTGATAGTGCACTCGGGGATCTTGAAGCACTTGCGAAGCTGTGACACGTGAAACACATTGTGCACATTTGCGAATTAGGATAGAAGCTCGAGTTTATAGGCGAGGTCGCCTCTTTTGCCAATGATCTTGAAAGGACCCACGTATCTTGGGGCAAGCTTCCATTTGATACCAAAGTGATGAGTGCCTTTCATTGGAGAGACGCGGAGGTAGACATTGTCTCTGATCTCGAAAGCCAAGTCACGGTGCTTGCTATCATAGTAACTCTTCTGGCACGATTGCGCGTCTTTGAGATTTTCACGGATGAGTTTACACATTTCTTCAGCTTCTGTGATCAAGTCGTTGCCAAGAAGTTGGCGTTCACCAATCTCTGATCAATTGAGAGGAGTACGACACTTTCTGCCATAGAGAATTTCAAATGGGGCCTTGCCCGAACTTGCTTGGAAGCTATTTTTCTAGGAGAACTCGTCATATGGAAGACAGTATTCCCACTTCATAATGAAAGAGATGACACGAGCCCTGAGCATGTCTTCGAGGATTTGATTGACTCTCTCGACTTGCCCACTTGTTTGAGGATGGAAAGTTGTGCTGAAGTGAATGTTGGTTCCCATGGCCTTCTAAAAGGAGTCCCAGAACATAGAAGTGAAAATGCTGCCATGGTCTGAAGATATCAATTGCAGAATACCATGCAAGGAGACAATCTTGGAGGTGTATAGCTGTGCCAACTGAGCTATTGTGTTAGATTCTTTGATTGGAAGGAAATGCACCACTTTTGTAAGCTTGTCAATGACAACGAAAATAGCATCATTCCCACGCTTGGACTTTGGAAATCTAGTCACGAAGTCCATCTCGATATGATCAAACTTCCATTCTGGAATAGCAAGAAGTTGGACGAGACTAGCTGGTCATTGGTGTTCTGCTTTCACCCTTCGGCAAACATCACATTCATTCACGAATTGAGCAATCTCTCGCTTCATTCGAGTCCACCAATATGACTGCTTGAGGTCGTGGTACATCTTCGAACTTCCAGGATGAATGGAAAGAAGATAATTGTGCGCTTCGTTCATTATGACCTTCCTTAGATCACCTTTAGGAACCACAATCCGGTCCTCAAAGAATAAGGTGTCCTTGTCATCAATGCGATAGCACTTGTATTTGGATAAGCCCTTGGCAATACCACGTTTCACCTTCTTCACCATGGTACCGAGGAGCTGTGCCTCATGAATTTGGTCTTCCAAAGTTGGAGTGACTTTAGGAACAACTTGAAGGTCGAGCTTACAAAAATCTTCACAAAGATCCAGTTGGAATGGCTTGAGAATTAAGTTGTTGCAATAAGCCTTTCTCCTCAAAGCATCTGCAATCACATTCACCTTGCCTAGAGTGTATCGAAAACTTGGATTGTAATCTTCAATTATTTTGACCCAATGAGTTTGCCTGAGGTTGAGGTTGGGATGAGTGAAGATATACTTGAGGCTCTTGTGATCTGTGAAAATGTCCACTTTCCTTCCCAACAAGAGATGTCTCCATGTTATTAATGCATGGAAAACTGCCGCCAACTCAAGATCGTGAGTGGGGTAGTTCCTTTGATTGGGCTTCAACTGACGAGAGGTATAAGCCACAACTTTCTTCTCTTGCATTAACACAACGCCGAGACCTTGCAAAGAGGCATCACAGAAAACTTAGAATGGCTTGGATTCGTCAGGGGGAGTCAAGATAGGAGCTGAGACAAGCTTCTCTTTGAGGGTGTTGACAGCAACATCACACTCAGGAGTCCAGACATACTTGACATGCTTCTGGAGGAGGTTGTAAAGAGGCTTTGCAATCTTAGAGAAATTCTCAACGAATCTTCGGCAATAGCTTGCAAGTCCAAGAAAACTGCGGAGCTGCTTGACATTCCGAGGAGGTTCCCAGTTCACAATTGTAGAAACCTTTTCCGGATTAACAACAATGCACTTGGCTGAGATGATATAACCAAGATAAAGAACTTCACCAAGCCAGAACTCAAATTGTGAAAACTTCGCATAGAATTGATACTCTGTGAGCTTGTCGAGCACCAATCTCAAATATTTGATGTGATCCTTCTTATTCTTGGAGAAGACCAAGATATCATCGAGATACACTAAGATGAATTTATTTGTGTAAGGGTTGAAGATGAAGTTCATCATGCGAGAGAACTTTGGAGTAGCATTGACAAGACCAAAAGACATGACGGTATACTCATAAGAACCATAGCTTGTTCTGAATGCTGTCTTGGGAATATCTTGTTCACGGATGCGAATCTGATGATAACCCATACGGAGGTTAAGCTTGGAGAATACTTTCGCGCCTTTAAGTTGTTCGAATAGCTCATTGATGTTGGGAAGAGGGTACATGTTCTTAATTGTCTTCTTGTTCAATGGACGGTAGTCGACACAAAGTCGGTCCGTGCCATCCTTCTTTCGGACAAAAAGAACACCACAACCCCACGGAGATGAACTAGTCTGATCAAACCTAGACGCTCTTGTGCATCGACTTGTTTCTTCAATTCCTTCAACTCCTTTGGCCCGAGTTTGTATGGACGCTTGCAAACGGGTTACGTACCAGGCTCAAGATCGATAATGAATTCAACTAGCGAGTGAGGAGGCATTCCCGGAAGCTCTTCTAGAAAGACGTCTTGGTACTCACAAATAACTAGAATCTGCAAGATGGCATCCAACTCGCCCTTCTCATTGAGAGAAAACAGTAGAATGGTTTCATCCTGAGCAGCTTAGGTGATCACATTCTCAAAAGAGTGTGTCAATTGAATTTCCCTGACAGCAAAATCAAGTTTAGCCTTTTGCATAGAAAGCCAGTCCATGCCGAGAATTAGATCAATATCCAAGTCACCAAGAACAATTGGAGAAAACAGAAATTTATAGTTGCCCATCTTGATAGAAACATCCCGAACAATGGAGCTTGTATTCATGAATTTACCTGGATCAACAAATGATAACAGTCTAGGAAAATCTTGAAAAACCAACTCACGCTTAGATGAAAATGGTCTTGAGATGAAGCTATGCGATGCACCAGTATCAAATAAAACTTTTGTAGGAATATCATTAACATGAAGATTACCCATGATCACTTCTGAAGAATCGTCTGCTTGAACTGATTTCATCAAGTTCACTCTTGCAGACTTGGGATTACGCTTGACCACTGCATTTATTGAAGATCTCACAGGAGGAGGAGGCGGAAGGCGCCTTTGGTTGAAGCACTCGTTTGCATAGTGACATTTTTGCTGACACTTGTTGCAAGTCACCTGTGAGACGAGACGATGATAAGGTGCATTTGACCTTGGAGCTTGAGTCTGAGACTTGTTTTGATAGCCTGAGTTGGGTGGATGGGAAGATCCATGGCCACCTTTGTTCTTCTGCTGGTAGGGCTGACGAAACGGAGGAGGAGGAAGCCAGAACTTATGTTGCTTAGCTGCCACTTGTGAGGAAGAAGAAGACTGAACTGCATCCCTGATTCTCTTCTTTGATGGCTCACACTTGAGGTGAGCACCTTCTTGCTTGAGGGCCCTGTTGTAGAATTGATCGAACTTAGTAGGCTCAACAAGAATGAGAGCTAACTGCAGATCTTCTTTTAGGCCACCAATGAAGTGATAGATTATGCTCTTTTCATCAGGAACATCCTGCCTTGCAAAGCGAGCACGTTTCTGAAATTGGATGTTGTATTGATACACGAACATGCTGCCTTGCTTGATATTGTGGAACTCCTCCCGCTTGCTCTCAGCAACACTTGTTGGAATATGATGAGCTTTGAAGTCTCGGCAGAAATCATCCTAGGTAATCACGCGACCTCCTCTGGAATCTTTGTATTGTTGGTACCAATCAGCACCTTGGTCCTTGAGCTGAAACGAAGCGAACTTGACAAAGTCCTCAGGCCTGACATCGCTACATTCAAAATGCTTGTTGATGTCCACGAGCCAATCATCAACGTCCGTGGCCTCGGCACAGTAGCTAAAAGACTTTAGCTGATTTGCAAGGAACTGGTTGAGGGTAGCAAACTGAGGCTGATTGTTGAAATTCCCATGGCATTGATTCCCTTGGTTGCCTTGACCTTGGTTGCGCTCTTGCAAGAGTTGCAAAAGCATCTGGGCATTGGTGTTGGTGGCTGCCATGATAGCTTGCCATGCCTCCGGAGGCGGAGGTGGAGGTGGAGGGTTTGCCTGACTCCCATCATTGTGTTCTGGATTCAGACGCGTTGGAGGAGCCATATAGACAAGCTGAATCAATGGATAGAAATTGCAACATATAGTCTGCATAATCAACATCCAAACATAGTTGAACGAATGAATTCCAAACTTAACATCACACGTCCATTAAGTTGAGAAGCCACTTAGCTAAAAGTTGATGAATGAAACAACAAGGTATGGTTGGAACAAATAAGTGGTAAGGATTACCCAATCACAAACCAAATATATGCGGGAAGAATAACTAGAGATACTTGAATTCCCACCTATAAACTCCCAAAACTTTCTGGTTATGCAATCTGGTGCTAGGGATATAGGGAGGCACAATATATATCACACGACTAACAAGCCCTACGCTCCAACTGTATCCATCCGTCAACACATAACCAAGAAACCTTCAAAAAGCATCGGTTATACGAGTTATGGAGATACTCCCGAACTCCCGCCCCAGTACTGGGTGGCGTCGAGGTTATCTCACCAACAACTGCATAAAAGAGACTTTCGATGTCGGCGAACTCAGGTATTCCAGAACTGCAATGATAAAATTGTGATGACAACACCTCGGAGCTCAACTCCCCGGGACACTGCCACCACCCCTAAATATTAGGAGGCACCAAGAATAATGTTCTCGTCACAAGAATATTAGAATCATCCCAAGATACCCGCGTGATCCTAAAAAATGCGTGAAATTTGAGGAGAGGAAAGAGAAAACATCTACGTCAGGAGGCCTCACCAGAGCGATGAAGGGACTCAGGAGTAAAAAGAATCCTACTCTCTGATATATATAATTCTAAGACTCAAATTATCTTGTTCTAGACTCAACAATGCTAGCGATTCGAGGCTCCTAAGTCGGGGATGGCTCTGCTTACCAACATGTAATACCCACGATGCGGCTATAGCTCCCACGTGTTGAGGCACGACCTAGAGACATAACCGCATAGTGGTTTTGTCGTGAGAAGGGCCATCTTCACAAACATCCCATGTAATGAATAAGACGGGGATAAATAGAGTTGGCTTACACTCGCCACGTCACAAAATACATCAACAAAATCATACATCATCCAAATACACTCATAGACCGACTATGATCACATCCAAATGAAAAAGAAGATAACCCAACTGCTAGATCCCCGATCGTCCCAACTGGGCTCCACTACTGATCATCAGGAAATGGAACATAGTAATGACCAAGGTCCTCGTCGAACTCCCACTTGAGTTTACTAGCATCACCTGCACTGGTATCATCGGCACCTGTGTCGGCGTTCTAGGAATGGGGGTCCCCAGACTTGCCTGCCTGCAGCTTGCGGCGTGGCTCAAAGGGGGGCCCAGCACGGCCCATCTTCACCAACACAAACCCAAGACCCTCGCAAGGGGCCAAGCCTCGCGGGGCGGATGACGCGAAGCCTCCTCAGGCTCAGCCTCGTCAGGCTGGCTCACGAGGAGGCGGAGAGATCAAGGCGGGGTACCTCACGAGGAGACCATGACGCAAGCCATGACGACTCAGGGCGCTAGGCGGGTGCCAGCCCGCGCAGCGTCCTCCTTTCCTCTTTGGTGCAAAGGGGGCAAGCGCAGCCGCAGAGTACTGAGGCATCAGGCAAAGGTTGCCATTTCGGTGCAACGAGACCAAGACCAGGAGGACTACGAGACGGAGGTCACCGTGGAGCCCAAGACGGCGTCATCACGAAAGCTTTGCGCAGGCGAAGACTGCTTTTGTCAGGATAGCTTATACTTGTTGTCCCCCTTCAAATTCGCCCGTCATTGTTGGCTCCCTTCCCGCTCAATATTTGGGGAGAGGACCAGGGCCTCTATAAATAGGAACAGCCACCCACATGGCTGGGGGGACGAAAACGAGCAAGGAAGAGGCTCGTTATAAGGGTCGGTCAGTCGGTCGGCCAAAAGAGAGAGAGAGAGAGAGAGAGAGAGAGAGAGAGAGAAAGGTGGATGAACTCCTCCCAGCAGTTCGTCGCCTCAGCCAAGAACAGACCCTCGCGAGGCTGTTCTTCCTTGTATTGTTCATCATCATCAGCCCAAGAGGCAATCCGCACACCACACACTAGAGTAGGGTATTACACCACAACGGTGGCCCGAACCAGTATAAACCCTGTGTCTCCTGTGTTGTTCTTTCCTTAGTTTAGATCCTAGCACGGCGGAGGGGTGCAGGAAGGTAGGAGGAGAAGTCTCCGCGCGCACCCCAGTGTTTGAACCTCAAGGGTCTGCCGGAACCCGAAATCCGACATTTGGCGTGCCAGGTAGGGGTGGAACCAGGTTCAGTAGCCAGGTGCGGTTGGCAGACGTTTGCCCGCGCGTGCGGCTTGGGCCATCCGTGCACCCTATACTTCAGGTTTGACGGCGATGCCTCCCTCTACGTGAGGGTGTTTGGGGAAGATGGTCGCCGCGCAGGGTGTTGCCCCGAGGGCGACGACCGCGGCTGGGAACCCGGCTCCGGCGATGATGGAGAGGACGGCGCTCGCGGGGCTGGCGACACTCAGGGTTCCTCAAGCATCTTCGGTTCTTCTTCAGGTGGCGACTCTCCTAGTGGTGGCCGCAGCCAGTCCCCTCGTCGTCATATCTGCTTGGGGGGTGGTGGCGTGTCCTCCCACCGTCGCACCCTGGTGAAGCGCGAGAGGGAGTCCGCCTGAGCTCCGGAGGCAGCTCGGGCTTCCCTGCGGGCCGGTGCGAGGCGAGCCGCACCAGATTTAGCTGCCAGGAGGAGATTGTGCCTGGAGCCAGGTTCAGGAGCCAGGTGCGGGCCCCGTCCTTGAGCGCCATGGGAAACCAGTTCGCCATGACCTTCTCGTCTCCGTTAGCAGCTTCGATGCCCAGCTCGTAGAGCTGGAGGAACTCCGCAGGGTCGGCCGTGCCATTGTAGCGGTGACTGAGGAGGCCATCATCTCAGCTTTCTCCGACGGAGTGCGCGACGTCAAGATGAAGGAGGAGCTGGCGATGCTTGAAGACCTGTGCACTTCCTTGGAGCTGTTCAACTTGGGAAACAAGTGCACCAGGGCTGAGGAGGGGCGTCTCTCCCTCCTCGAGCTGCCTACCGCAGACCCAGAAGAGAAGAAGCTCAAGGCCAAGGATGTGAAGCGCAAGGGGGCTGCAGTGCTCGTGGCAGAACCAGACACCAAGCGGGGCAGAGATCAGCCCGAACCTCCCAAGGGCAGCCGGTACTGCGTGTACCACGACCTCCACACCCACAACACCAACGAATGCCAAGAACTACGAGCCGTGCGTGAAGGAAGGATCGGCCGTCGCCCCGACCGCGGTGACCGGGGCTACGGTCGAGGAGGAGGAAGAAACACAGGACGCTGGGAAGACCGTGGGCCGCGCCAAGGGTGGCGCGACCAACCTCGCGAGGATCGCTGGCAAGACCCGCCTCGCGAGAGAGGATGGAGGGATCACCCTCGCGAGGGAGACTGGAGGGATCAGCCTCGCGAGGATCGCCCGCTAGGCAATGCAGGCCCCCCACCGCTGCCGCCGCAGCGAAGGAGAAACGAGGACCGCCATCAGGACGAGGAGGCTGGGGGCTTCCAGGAGCCGCGCGCGATCGCCTGCATCTTGGGCGGAGCTCAAGCCCCAGCCTCTCAGCACATCTTCAAGCAGTTCGCCCGCGAAGTGAACGCAGTACTCCTGAGACTCGAAGCCACACGCCCTCTCAGGTGGTCGGCGTGCGCCATCACATTCAGCTCAGCAGATCAGCTCAAGTGTGCGGCAACAACCGGAGTCCTCCTGATGCTTTGTTCCCCGATCATCAGCAACGTGGTGGTCACCAAGACCCTCATCGATGGCGGGGCAGGGCTCAATGTCCTGTCCGTGGAGACGTTCAACAACCTCCAAGTGCCCTACAGCCAACTTCAGCCAACCAAGCCCTTCTCCGGTATCACTGACGGCTCCACGGCCCCGATTGGGCAGGTCCCCCTCCCTGTCACCTTCGGGGCACACGACAACTACTACACCGAGCTCATCGACTTCGACGTCACTCACATTCGCCTGCAGTACAACGCCATCCTTGGGTACCCAGCGCTGGCCAAGTTCATGGTCGTAACTCACCACGGCTACAACGTCCTCAAGGTGCCAGGAAGTGGCAGAGTCATCACAGTGCCCTGTGAAGAGAAGGACGCGGTGTGTTCCCTGGAACGAGCCTTTCAGGCCGCATCACTGGAAGACCCGGACCGCAGAAGCAGGAGGCTTCCCGAGACCTCCCCCAAGAAGAAGAAGACATTGTCCGGCCCGGCCCTTCAGGAGGCAGGCCCCTCTAGGCTCGCGCCTGCCTAGGGGGAGCCTCCCTCCATTGCATAGGAAAGCACGCCCGGCGCCCTCCTTAGGCAGGGCTCGGGGGCTCCCCCCTGGTGGGGCACCGACCTAGCTAGGGTCACGAGGGAGGCACTCGGGCACCACATGGAGGCGTGTTTTGAAGCACGTTTCCCTCAAGAAGGAGCAACGCAAGGAGATCCAGACCCACAAGAGTTCGTCAGCACGGCCATTCAGGAGCTACAGGAGTCAAGAGTCATGAGAGGTGCCCGCCGCCTACCAGCAGTGGCCCACCATCCAGGCGAGGGTGGTGGGCTGCACGTCTGCATCGACATACCAGGGCTCAACCGAGTCGTCTCTCTGGAGCGCCTCTGACCCTCGCGAGTGGGGCGCTACCGAGGTCCACCCGACAGCTACGTTCGCATGCCTTACGGCTTGCGAACGCGGCTGACGCGTACCAGCGCCTCATGAGGGGCATCACGGAGGTATGAGAGGCTAGGTGTTCCGCAGCCCTGGCAGAGATGGAGATGGCCCGCGAAGAGCCACCAGCGCCTCCGGAGCCTCCCGAGGCCCCTGGGCCTTGGGGCTCGTGAGGATCGGCTCCCGCAGCCACCCGAGCCTGCTACACCAACACCCCTTCGTCCTCAACATCATCAGGTGACATCTTTCGAGTTTTACTTCTAGCTGGGAGCGCCCCCAGGGCTGCATTATTCCCAGGCCATATGGGTCCGTCCCTGTGGCGTGTATCCCTTTTATTTCGCGTTGATTAGCTTGCCTTGTTGGGGGCGCCCCTCAGGCTGCATCACCCCCAAGTCGCTCGGGCCAGGCCTAGTGGCATGTATCCCATTTGCGTTTATTTCCGATTATGCATTAGACCCACCATGCTTGATTATTTGATGCCGGTCTACGACACCTCTTCTCCTCCATGCCGACTACTTGCACGTTAAAGGGGGGGCACCTGAGCATCGCGACTCAGGGCTCTTACTGGCTCTCAAGCCCTCACCCTCTGGCCTTGTCCATGGCATCGCGACCTGGCATACCAGCGACGGCTGAGACCAGCTCGAGGGCCGGGACCCGAGGACGTAGAGTGCCGACATCTAACCAAATTTGCAGGGACACATCACAAGATAAGGCCCAGTGCCAGGCACAACCCGCCTAGAGGTAGGGCCCCGTGAGTCCCGCGCTGGCTCACGGGTGCCTAGATACACCTCGCCAGGCCCTACCGTGCCAGCCACGTGTCAGGGCGGGGCTGTACACGCCCCGGGGGCTCCTCCCGGAGGGGGGCCCCCTCCCACGTACCAGTGGAAGCACCATGCTCCGCGCTGGCTGACGACACTGCCGAGGAGCGGCTATGCCCAAACAGATACGGTAGCACTATGCTCCGCGCTGGTGATAAACAACTGAGGGTGGCCCCCGGGCCGCATCAACCTTAGGGAGCCCACAGCTTAGTGTCTAGCCTCATCGTAACGCCTCCCCTTGGGAGTGCGGCGCGAGGGGGCTGGGCATGGGGGCTGCGGCTGGGTCACACCCAGACGCATGCCGCTCGGTCGGGTCCCCCTGGGCCTGGTTCGTCGCGCTTCTCTCCTCGAGCGGAGCCAAGGTACGAAGGTCGTTTGAGCGTCAATGGGGACTCCTGAGGATCGCGACTCAGGAGCCTAACTGGTCACATGGCCCTTCACTCCGTGGCCCCGTCCTGGTTTCCGGTCGGGACCATCGCTGGGTGAGGCACACGAGCGGCCGGGCCCCGCAGACGTAGAACGGTGGATCCACCCGCATCACACCTCCCTACTTGCTGTTCGTGCGCCAAGGGGGACTCCTGAGCATCGCGACTCAGGAGCCTAACTTGTCACGTAGCCCCTCATTCCTTGGTCCCGTCCTGGTTTCCGGTCGGGACTATTGCTGGGTGAGGTACGCGCGGGGCCGGGCTCTGCCGGCGTAGAACATAAGCAAGTAGGGAGGAAAAGCGCAAATTTCAAGGAATTAGAAAGCAAATATTACAGTCCACACTGTTATTTCAATGCCAAACACAAGTTTAAACGCCTCCCCGAGGCATGATACATGTGCAGGAATTAAAAGCTGGACAGGAGCCACGACGGAGTCACTTGGCGGCGGGGGAGCAGCACGGAGCGGCTTCGCCTCACGGAGCAGCAGGGTCGGCAGCGCCTTGCTCCGGCTTGGTGCTGAAGGCCCGAAACTTCCCCAGCAGAGCCTCCGCGCAACCCTTCACGGCCTCGGCAGCGGCAGCGGCACGCTCACTGGTTCCAGCAGGCTGTCAAGGTCGACACCGGGATCACGAAGGTAGATGTGGGTGAGGACCCGCGTCAGTGCTGCAGAAGACAGGACACGCGCCTCGGCCTCGGCCGTGGGGCCAAGGCCAAGGGCGACAGCTTCAAGAGCGTGAACCAGGAAGGGAAGCAGCTTGGCGGGACCGTCCTCGACGCCAGCCAGCGGGCTCTCCGGGCCGCTGTCGTAAAGCGTCCTCAGCGAGGAGCGAGCCTTCGCCTCCAACTCTGTGAAGGCCACGCGGTCCTCGGCAAGAAGCAGGGCCTTGCCATCCAGCTCGGCCTTCGTCGCCCCCAACTCCTGCTCCAGCGCGCCTAGGCGGTCGCGGGGATTCCTGAGCTTGGCCTCCCGGCCCTAGACGGCTGCCTCGCGAGCCCTCATGCCTTCTTCCTGCTCCTGGCGAAGGCGGACCTCTTCCGCGAGCCGATCCCGCAGGCCTTGCAGCTCGTCCTCCAGTGCCTTGCAGCGACCATGGACGTCGACCACCTCCCCCAAGGCTGCATCATGGGCAGCCTTCACCGCCAGGACGGCCTGCTTCTCCTCGTCGCATGGCGTCGAGGCCTGGACCAGCGCCGCCCGAATCGAGGCTTCGGAGCGAACCCATCCAGAAGCCAGCTGCAAACGCCCAGCCGCCAAGAGGGGGTCGGCGCCAAGAAGATCCTGCCGCAGTCGGTCCAGCTCAGCAATAGCACGATCCAGAACGGCAGAAGGAGTCGGAGAGACAGTGGCTGGTGGAGTAGGAGGAGAAGGCGGCAGCGCAGCCGCAGCATCCTGAGGCGGAGTCTGCCGTGCCCCGATAGCTGTAGTGGCGGCGGCAGGCAAGAGCACCTCGGGAGCCACTTGGGCCGTGGGGACTGAGCTCGCCCCAGCCGGCTCAGCCAGACCTCGCGAGGACAACCGGGCAGGAGAAGCCTGTGCGTCACGGTCACCTTCCTTCGCGGGCAGAAGCGCCGCCATGGATGGAACCTCGGGAGCCCCCTTCGGCTTCTTTGCTGCGGGCGCCAACCTATCCAAAGATGCGGATGTCAAGCCTCAGAAGCAGAGCAAGAGATAAAGACAAGAATCGAATCCTTACGGGTCGTCGCCAATGAGCTCAAGCGGCCTCCGACCAAATTTGAAGCCTGAAAGCCGGCTGGAAGGGTCAACCTCGGGAAGCTTGGAGGCAGAAGGTGCGTCTGCAGTTCGCCCCGGGGCCGGGGGGGGACCCGCGGGAGATCAACGCAGTCCTGTCCTTCTTCGGGATCGGGGGCGAGCTCCCGCCGTCCTGCTCGTCGTCGTCTTCATCGTCATCCTCATCGTCATCGTTCGAAGAGAGGCGGAGAACGCGGGACCTGCGCCGGGGGAGGGGAGCCCTCGACTCTCCGTCAGTCGCCTCGGAGTCAGCCCCTTTCCGCGCTCCCCTCCCTCTTCCTCTTCGCTGGAGTCGCCGAAGGGCACATCCACCGGTTCCTTGGGAGCTTCCAGGGGAACTGGCCCATCCCCGTTGAAGACGGGCATGGACTTCTCCACCTGCTCCCAGTCGTTGTGGAGGAACAAGGGCGTAGGAGCGCCCTCCAGCCTCGCCACATTACCCCTGACCAGAGATTGGAGAACCGCAGCCAAGTCTCTGGCGGCCAAGGCCGCGGGGTTCGGACGGGGCCTCCACATTGGAAGCGAGTACTGCCGAAGCGGAGCCAGCCGGTGCTCCAGGAACTCCCTCAGCAGCAACGCGCCGGTCAGCTTCACCACCGCCATGTCGGCCGGCCTCAGATCCGCGTCCATCTTCTCCAACACCATCTTCGCGCGGGGATCCGTGAGCTCCGCTCGACCCCAGTCGCTGGAGCTCGTGGGCTGCTCCATGGGCAGGATCAGCCGAGGGTGGATGCGCCCAGCATCAACCAAGATCCACTTGCTCCTGAAGCCCTCAATCCTCTTCCCAGAGTTCGAGATGGCAATGGCGCCGCCGGACGCGACGAAGCTCGCGCACGCGCAAGCGGTCCCACGAGAGGTCCGGAGGTAGAAGTAGTGGCGCAGCAAGGCCATTGAGGGCTGCACCCCAACATGTGCTTCGCAATAATAAGCAAAGATTGCCAGGAGAAGGACGAAGTTGGGATGGAGATGCAGAGCCTGTAGCTTGTAATGGCGGAGGACAAAGAAGAAGAACTCGGAGAAGGGAGGCACCAGGCCAGCAACAATGGCACTCACGAAGAGCGGATAGAAGGTGCTCCTTTGACCCTCAGGGGTGGCAGAGCTGGCCTTGAACACCTTCTCCCCGTCGATGCCCCACGCCGTCGCCATCCGGCGCAACCGGGCAAGGCCCGCCTCCGACACGCTCGGCGTGTCCAGGGCGGACGAGTACAAAGCTGTGGCCGGGGGCTGATGAGGCGCCATGGCTCCCTAGGCCGTGCGGTCAGAGCAAATCTGGAAATCTCGGAGGAAGGAAGGAGAGGCGCAAGAAAGGGGATCTGAGCAGCAATCGAAGAAAGCAAGAAGCAGGGCCTAGGCGGATGCCACTCCTTTATCAACTCGCGCGGTTACTGAGGCGCCCACGTCCAGTCAACCGCCATGTGGCGCCCAAGGCCGCAGGCTGTTAGGGCCCGCGGCGCTTCGCTCTTGCCCTTCAGCCTCCCTGCACGGCCTAGTCCGGGCGCGCCTTGGGCCCGGGGGCTACTGTCGGTGTTCTGGGAACGGGGGTCCCCAGACTTGCCTACCTGCGGCTTGCGGCGTGGCTCAAAGGGGGTCCCAGCACGGCCCATCTTCACCAACACAAACCCAAGACCCTCGCGAGGGGCCAAGCCTCGCGGGGCGGACGACGCGAAGGCTCCTCACGCACGGCCTCGTCAGGCTGGCTCATGAGGAGGCGGAGAGATCAAGGCGGGGTACCTCACGAGGAGCCCATGACGCAAGCCATGACGACTCAGGGCGCCAGGCGGGTGCCAGCCCACGCAGCATCCTCCTTTCCTCTTTGGTGCAAAGGGGGCAAGCGCAGCCGCGGAGTACCGAGGCATCAGGCAAAGGTTGCCATTTTGGTGCAACGAGACCAAGACCAGGAGGACTACGAGATGGAGGTCACTGTGGAGCCCAAGACGGCGTCATCACCAGAGCTTTGCCCAGGTGAAGACCGCTTTTGTCAGGATAGCTGATACTTGTTGTCCCCCTTCAAATTAGCCCGCCATTGTTGGCTCCCTTCCCGCTCAATACTTGGGGAGAGGACTAGGGCCTCTATAAATAGGACCAGCCACCCACATGGCTGGGGGGGACGAAAAGGAGCAAGGAAGAGGCTCGTTAGAAGGGTCGATCAGTCGGTCGGCCAAAAGAGAGAGAGAGAGAGAGAGAGAGAGAGAGAGAGAGAGAGAGAGAGAGAGAGAGAGAAAGGTGGCTGAACTCCTCCCAGCAGTTCGTCGCCTCAGCCAAGAACAGACCCTCGCGAGGCTGTTCTTCCTTGTATTGTTCATCATCATCAGCCCAAGAGGCAATCCACACACCACACACTGGAGTAGGGTATTACACCACAACGGTGGCCCGAACCAGTATAAACCCTGTGTCTCTTGTGTTGTTCTTTCCTTAGTTTATATCCTAGCACGGCGGAGGGGTGCAAGAAGGTAGGAGGCGAAGTCTCCGCACGCACCCCAGTGTTCGAACCTCAAGGGTCTGCCGGAACACGAAATCCGACATTTGGAGAGCCGGGTAGGTGTGGAGCCAGGTTCAGGAGCCAGGTGCGGTTGGCAGACGTTTGCCCACACGCGTGGCCTGGGCCATCGGTGCACCCTATACTTCAGGTTCGACGGTGATGCCACCCTCTACGTGAGGGTGTTTGGGGAAGATGGTTGCCGCGCAGGGTGTTGCCCCGAGGGCGATGACCGCGGCTAGGAACCCGGCTCCAACGATGATGGAGAGGATGGCGCTCGCGGGGTTGGCGGCGCTCAGGGTTCCTCAAGCTTCTCTGGTTCTTCTTCAGTTGGCGACTCACCTAGTGGTGGCCGGAGCCAGTCCCCTCGTCGTCGTATCTGCTTGGGGGGTGGTGGCGCGTCCGCCCACCGTCGCGCCCTGGTGAAGCGTGAGAGGGAGTCCGCCTGAGCTCCGGAGGCAGCTCGGGCTTCCCTACGGGCCGGTGTGAGGCGAGCCGCACCAGATTTAGCTCCCAGGAGGAGATTGTGCCTGGAGCCAGGTTCAGGAGCCAGGTGCGGGCCCCGTCCTTGAGCGCCATGGGAAACCAGTTCGCCATGACCTTCTCGTCTCCGTTGGCAGCTTCGATGCCCAACTCGTAGAGCTGGAGGAACCCCGCAGGGTCGGCCGTGCCGTCGTAGCAGTGACTAAGGAGGCCATCATCTCAGCTTTCTCTGACGGAGTGCGCGACGTCAAGATGAAGGAGGAGCTGGCGATGCATGAAGACCTGTGCACTTCCTTGGAGCTGTTCAACTTGGCAAACAAGTGCTCTAGGGCTGAGGAGGGGCGTCTCTCCCTCCTCGAGCTGCCTGCAGCAGACCCAGAAGAGAAGAAGCTCAAGGCCAAGGATGTGAAGCGCAAGGGGGCTGCAGTGCTCGCGGCAGAACCAGATACCAAGCGGGGCAGAGATCAGCCCGAACCTCCCAAGGGCAGCCGGTACTGCATGTACCACGACCTCCACACCCACAACACCAACGAATGCTAAGAACTCTGAGTCGTGCATGAAGGAAGGATCGACCGTCGCCCCGACCGCGGTGACCGGGGCTACGGTCGAGGAGGAGGAAGAAACACAGGACGCTGGGAAGACCATGGGCCGCGCCAAGGGTGGCGCGACCAACCTCGCGAGGATCGCTGGCAAGACCCGCCTCGCGAGAGAGGATGGAGGGATCAGCCTCGCGAGGGAGACTAGAGGGATCAGCCTCGCGAGGATCACCCGCTAGGCAACGCAGGCCTCCCAACGCTGTCGCCGCAGCCAAGGAGAAACGAGGACCGTCATCAGGACGAGGAGGCTGGGGGCTTCCAGGAGCCGCCCGCGATCGCCTGCATCCTGGGCGGAGCTCAAGCCCTAGCCTCTCAGCGCATCTTCAAGCAGTTCGCCTGCGAAGTGAACGCAGTACTCCCCAGAATCGAAGCCACACGCCCTCTCAGGTGGTCAGCGTGCACCATCACGTTCAGCTCAGTAGATCAACTCAAGTGTGCGGCAACGACCAGAGTCCTCCTGATGCTTTGTTCCCCGATCATCAGCAACGTGGTGGTCACCAAGACCCTCATTGATGGCGGGGCAGGGCTCAATGTCCTGTCCGTGGAGACGTTCAACAACCTCCAAGTGCCCTACAGCCAGCTTCAGCCAACCAAGCCCTTCTCCGGTATCACCGACGGCTCCACGGCCCCAATTGGGCAGGTCCGCCTCCCTGTCACCTTCGGGGCACGAGACAACTACAGCACCGAGCTCATCGACTTCGACGTCGCTCACATTCGCCTGTAGTATAACGCCATCCTTGGGTACCTAGCGCTGGCCAAGTTCATGGCCATAACTCACCACGGCTACAACGTCCTCAAGATGCCAGGAAGTGGCGGAGTCATCACGGTGCCCTGTGAAGAGAAGGACGCGGTGTGTTCCCTGGAACGAGCCTTTTAGGCCGCATCACTGGAAGATCCAGATCGCGGAAGCAGGAGACTTCCCGAGACCGCCCCCAAGAAGAAGAAGACATCGTCCGGCCCTGCCCCTCAGGAGGCAGGCCCCTCTGGGCCCGCGCCTGCCCAGGGGGAGCCTCCCTCCATCGCATAGGAAAGCACGCCCGGTGCCCTCCTCAGGCAGGGCTCAGGGGCTCCCCCCTGGAGGGGCACCGACCTAGCTAGGGTCACGAGGGAGGCGCTTGGGCACCACATGGAGGCGTGTTTTGAAGCACGTTTCCCTCAAGAAGGAGCAAGGCAAGGAGATCCAGACCAACAGGAGTTCGTCAGCAAGGCCATTCAGGAGCTACAGGAGTCAAGAGTCATGAGAGGCGCCCGCCGCCTACCAGCAGTGGCCCCCCATCCAGGTGAGGGTGGTGGGCTGCGTGTCTGCATCGACATACCAGGGCTCAACTGAGTCGTCTCTTTGGAGCGCCTCTGGCCCTCGCGAGTGGGGCACTGCGGAGGTCCACCCCACAGCTACGTTCACATGCCTTACAGCTTGCCGAATGCGGCTGACGCGTACCAGCGCCTGATGAGGGGCATCACGGAGGTTCGAGAGGCCAGGCGTTCCGCAGCCCTAGCAGAGATGGAGATGGCCTACGAGGAGCCGCCAGCGCCTCTGGAGCCTCCCGAGGCCCCTGGGCCTAGGGGCTCGTGAGGATCGGCTCCCGCAGCCCCCGAGCCTGCTACACCAACACCCCTTCGTCCTCAACATCATCTGGTGACATCTTTCGAGTTTTACTTCCAGCTGGGAGCGCCCCCAGGGCTGCATTATTCCCAGGCCGCATGGGTCCGTCCCTGCGGCATGTATCTCTTTTATTTCGCATCGATTATCTTGCCTTGTTGGGGGTGCCCCTCAGGCTGCATCACCCCCAAGCCGCTCGGGCCAGGCCAAGTGGCATGTATCCCATTTGCGTTTATTTCTGATTATGCGTTAGACCCACCATGCTTGATTATTTGATGCCGGTCTACGGCACCTCTTCTCCTCCATGCCGACTACTTGCATGTTAAAGGGGGGCACCTGAGCATCGCGACTCAGGGCTCTTACTGGCTCTCTAGCCCTCACCCTCTGGCCTTGTCCATGGCATCGCGACCTGGCATACCAGCAACGGCTGAGACCAGCTCGAGGGCCGGGATCCGAGGACGTACAGTGCCGACATCTAACCAAATTTGTAGGGACACATCACAAGATAAGGCCTAGTGCCAGGCGCAACCCGCCTAGAGGTAGGGCCCCGTGAGTCCCGCGCTGGCTCACGGGTGCCCAGATACACCTCGCCAGGCCCTACTGTGCCAGCCACATGTCAGGGCGGGGCTGTACATGCCCCGAGGGCTCCTCCCGGAGAGGGGCCCCCTCCCACGTACCAGTGGAAGCACCATGCTCCGCGCTGGCTGACGACACTGCCGAGGAGCGGCTATGCCCGTACACATACGGTAGCACTATGCTCCGCACTGGTGATAAACAACTGAGGGTGGCCCCCGGGCCGCATCAACCTCAGGGAGCCCACAGCTCAGTGTCTAGCCTCATCATAACGCCTCCCCTCGGGAGTGCCACGCGAGGGGGCTGGGCACGGGGGCTGTGCCTGGGTCACACCCAGACGCACGCCGCTCGGCCAGGTCCCCCCGGGCCTGGTTCGTCGCGCGTCTCTCCCCGAGCGAAGCCAAGGTACGAAGGCTGTTTGAGCGTCAAGGGGGACTCCTGAGCATCGCGACTCACGAGCCTAACTGGTCACATAGCCCCTCACTCTGTGGCCCCGTCCTGGTTTCTGGTCGGGACCATCGCTGGGTGAGGCACGCGAGCGGCCAGGCCCTGCAGACGTAGAACGGTGAATCCACCCGCATCACACCTCCCTACTTGCTTTTCGTGCGCCAATTGGGACTCCTGAGCATCGCGACTCAGGAGCCTAACTTGTCACGTAGCCCCTCACTCCTTGGTCCCGTCCTAGTTTCCGGACGGGACTATTGTTGGGTGAGGTACGCGCGGGGCCGGGCTCTGCCGGCGTAGAACATAAGAAAGTAGGAAGGAAAAGCGCAAATTTCAATGAATTCAAAAGCAAATATTAGAGTCCACACTATTATTTCAATGCCAAACACAAGTTTAAATGCCTCCCCGAGGCATGAGACCTGTGCAGGAATTAAAAGCAGGACAGGAGCCACGAGGGAGTCACTTGGCGGCGGGGGAGCAGCACGGAGCGGCTTCGCCTCACGGAGCAGCGGGGTCGGCAGCGCCTTGCTCCGGCTTGGTGCTGAAGGCCCGAAACTTCCCCAGCAGAGCCTCCGCGCAACCCTTCATGGCCTCGGCAGCGGCAGCGGCACGCTCACCGCTCACTGGTTCTAGCAGGCTGTCGAGGTCGACACCGGGATCGCAAAGGTAGATGTGGGTGAGGACCCGCGTCAGTGCTGCAGAAGACAGGACACGCGCCTCGGCCTGGGCCGTGGGGCCAAGGCCAAGGGCGACATCTTCAAGAGCGTGAACCAGGAAGGGAAGCAGCTTGGCGGGACCGTCCTTGGCACCAGCCAGCGGGCTCTCTAGGCCGCTGTTGTAAAGCGTCCTCAGCGAGGAGCGAGCCTTCGCCTCCAACTCCGTGAAGGCCGCGCGGTCCTCGGCAAGAACCAGGGCCTTGCCGTCCAGCTTGGCCTTCCTCACCCCCAACTCCTGCTCCAGCGCGCCTAGGCGGTCGCGGGGCTTCCTGAGCTTGGCCTCCCGGCCCTAGACGGCTGCCTCGCGAGCCCTCATGCCTTCTTCCTGCTCCTGGCGAAGGCGGACCTCTTCCGCGAGCCGATCCCGCAGGCCTTGCAGCTCGTCCTCCAGCGCCTTGCAGCGACCGCGGACGTCGACCACCTCCCCCAAGGCTGCATCACGGGCAGCCTTCGCCTCCAGGACGGCCTGCTTCTCCTTGTCGCATGCCGTCGAGGCCTGGACCAGCAGCGCCCAAATCGAGGCATCAGAGCGACCCCATCCAGAAGCCAGCTCCAAACGCCCGGCCACCAAGCGGGGGTTGGCGCCAAGAAGATCCTGCCGCAGTCGGTCCAGCTCAGCAACAGCACGATCCAGAACGGCAGAAGGAGTCGGAGAGACAGCGGCCGATGGAGTAGGAGGAGAAGGCGGCAGCGCAGCCGCAGCATCCTGAGGCAGAGTTTGCCGCACCCCGACAGCTGTAGTGGCGGCGGCAGGCAAGAGCACCTCGGGAGCCACTTGGGCCGTGGGGGCTGAGCTCGCCCCAGCCGGCTCAGCCAGACCTCGCGAGGACGACCGGGCAGGAGAACCCTATGCGTTGCGGTCACCTTCCTTCGTGGGCAGAAGCGCCGCCACGGAT